>NC_053389.1:213399575-213688572 GCF_905171765.1 Bufo bufo
CTAAATACAGTATGTGACAGTGGCCTGTTCCAGTGGTGGGTGACGTGAAGCCTGATTCTCTGCTATGACATGAAGACTGATTCTCTGCTGACATGAAGCCAGATTCTCTGTTACGGGACCTCTCTCCTCTGTCTGGGTGCCTGGGCCTAAATATGTGACAGTGGCCTGTTCCAGTGGTGGGTGACGTGAAGCCTGATTCTCTGCTATGACATGAAGACTGATTCTCTGCTGACCTGAAGCCAGATTCTCTGTTACGCGACCTCTCTCCTCTACCTGGGTGCCTGGGCCTAAATATGTGACAGTGGCCTGTTCCAGTGGTGGGTGACGTGAAGCCTGATTCTCTGCTATGACATGAAGACTGATTCTTTGCAGACATGAAGCCAGATTCTCTGTTACGGGACCTCTCTCGTCTGTCTGGGTGCAGGGGCCTAAATGTGTGACAGTGGCCTGTTCCAGTGGTGGGTGACGTGAAGCCTGATTCTCTGCTATGACATGAAGACTGATTCTCTGCTGACATGAAGCCAGATTCTCTGTTACGGGACCTCTCTCCTCTGCCTGGGTGCCTGGGCCTAAATATGTGACAGTGGCCTGTTCCAGTGGTGGGTGACGTGAAGCCTGATATTCTGCTATGACATGAAGACTGATTCTGTGCTGACATGAAGCCAGATTCTCTGTTACGGGACCTCTCTCCTCTGTCTGGGTGACGGGGCCTAAATATGTGACAGTGGCCTGTTCCAGTGGTGGGTGACGTGAAGCCTGATTCTCTGCTATGACATGAAGACTGATTCTCTGCTGACATGAAGCCAGATTCTCTGTTACGGGACCTCTCTCCTCTGTCTGGGTGCCGGGGCCTAAATATGTGACAGTGGCCTGTTCCAGTGGTGGGTGACGTGAAGCCTGATTCTCTGCTATGACATGAAGACTGATTCTCTGCTGACATGAAGCCAGATTCTCTGTTACGCGACCTCTCTCCTCTGCCTGGGTGCCTGGGCCTAAATATGTGACAGTGGCCTTTTCCAGTGGTGGGTGACGTTAAGCCTGATTCTCTGCTATGACATGAAGACTGATTCTGTGCTGACATGAAGCCAGATTCTCTGTTACGGGACCTCTCTCCTCTGTCTGGGTGACGGGGCCTAAATATGTGACAGTGGCCTGTTCCAGTGGTGGGTGACGTGAAGCCTGATTCTCTGCTATGACATGAAGACTGATTCTCTGCTGACATGAAGCCAGATTCTCTGTTACGGGACCTCTCTCCTCTGTCTGGGTGCCGGGGCCTAAATATGTGACAGTGGCCTGTTCCAGTGGTGGGTGACGTGAAGCCTGATTCTCTGCTATGACATGAAGACTGATTCTCTGCTGACATGAAGCCAGATTCTCTGTTACGGGACCTCTCTCCTCTGCCTGGGTGCCTGGGCCTAAATATGTGACAGTGGCCTGTTCCAGTGGTGGGTGACGTTAAGCCTGATTCTCTGCTATGACATGAAGACTGATTCTGTGCTGACATGAAGCCAGATTCTCTGTTACGGGACCTCTCTCCTCTGTCTGGGTGCCGGGGCCTAAATATGTGACAGTGGCCTGTTCCAGTGGTGGGTGACGTGAAGCCTGATTCTCTGCTATGACATGAAGACTGATTCTGTGCTGACATGAAGCCAGATTCTCTGTTACGGGACCTCTCTCCTCTGTCCTGGGTGCCTGGGCCTAAATATGTGACAGTGGCCTGTTCCAGTGGTGGGTGACGTGAAGCCTGATTCTCTGCTATGACATGAAGACTGATTCTTTGCTGACATGAAGCCAGATTCTCTGTTACGGGACCTCTCTCGTCTGTCTGGGTGCCGGGGCCTAAATGTGTGACAGTGGCCTGTTCCAGTGGTGGGTGACGTGAAGCCTGATTCTCTGCTATGACATGAAGACTGATTCTCTGCTGACATGAAGCCAGATTCTCTGTTACGGGACCTCTCTCCTCTGCCTGGGTGCCTGGGCCTAAATATGTGACAGTGGCCTGTTCCAGTGGTGGGTGACGTGAAGCCTGATATTCTGCTATGACATGACTGATTCTGTGCTGACATGAAGCCAGATTCTCTGTTACGGGACCTCTCTCCTCTGTCTGGGTGACGGGGCCTAAATATGTGACAGTGGCCTGTTCCAGTGGTGGGTGACGTGAAGCCTGATTCTCTGCTATGACATGAAGACTGATTCTCTGCTGACATGAAGCCAGATTCTCTGTTACGGGACCTCTCTCCTCTGTCTGGGTGCCGGGGCCTAAATATGTGACAGTGGCCTGTTCCAGTGGTGGGTGACGTGAAGCCTGATTCTCTGCTATGACATGAAGACTGATTCTCTGCTGACATGAAGCCAGATTCTCTGTTACGCGACCTCTCTCCTCTGCCTGGGTGCCTGGGCCTAAATATGTGACAGTGGCCTATTCCAGTGGTGGGTGACGTGAAGCCTGATTCTCTGCTATGACATGAAGACTGATTCTGTGCTGACATGAAGCCAGATTCTCTGTTACGGGACCTCTCTCCTCTGTCTGGGTGCCTGGGCCTAAATATGTGACAGTGGCCTGTTCCAGTGGTGGGTGACGTGAAGCCTGATTTTCTGCTATGACATGAAGACTGATTCTGTGCTGACATGAAGCCAGATTCTCTGTTACGGGACCTCTCTCCTCTGTCTGGGTGCCGGGGCCTAAATATGTGACAGTGGCCTGTTCCAGTGGTGGGTGACGTGAAGCCTGATTCTCTGCTATGACATGAAGACTGATTCTCTGCTGACAAGAAGCCAGATTCTCTGTTACGGGACCTCTCTCCTCTGCCTGGGTGCCTGGGCCTAAATATGTGACAGTGGCCTGTTTCAGTGGTGGGTGAAGTGAAGCCTGATTCTCTGCTATGACATGAAGACTGATTCTCTGCTGACATGAAGCCAGATTCTCTGTTACGCGACCTCTCTCCTCTGCCTGGGTGCCTGGGCCTAAATATGTGACAGTGGCCTGTTCCAGTGGTGTGTGACGTGAAGCCTGATTCTCTGCTATGACATGAAGACTGATTCTGTGCTGACATGAAGCCAGATTCTCTGTTACGGGACCTCTCTCCTCTGCCTGGGTGCCTGGGCCTAAATATGTGACAGTGGCCTGTTCCAGTGGTGGGTGACGTGAAGCCTGATTCTCTGCTATGACATGAAGATTGATTCTGTGCTGACATGAAGCCAGATTCTCTGTTACGGGACCTCTCTCCTCTGCCTGGGCCTAAATATGTGACAGTGGCCTGTTCCAGTGGTGGGTGACGTGAAGCCTGTTTCTCTGCTATGACATGAAGACTGATTCTGTGCTGACATGAAGCCAGATTCTCTGTTACGGGACCTCTCTCCTCTGTCTGGGTGCCGGGGCCTAAATATGTGACAGTGGCCTGTTCCAGTGGTGGGTGACGTGAAGCCTGATTCTCTGCTATGACATGAAGACTGATTCTCTGCTGACATGAAGCCAGATTCTCTGTTACGGGACCTCTCTCCTCTGTCTGGGTGCCGGGGCCTAAATATGTGACAGTGGCCTGTTCCAGTGGTGGGTGACGTGAAGCCTGATTCTCTGCTATGACATGAAGACTGATTTTTTGCTGACATGAAGCCAGATTCTCTGTTACGGGACCTCTCTCTATTCTGCCTGGGTGCCGGGGCCTAAATGTGTGACAGTGGCCTGTTCCAGTGGTGGGTGATGTGAAGCCTGATTATCTGCTATGACATGAAGACTGATTCTGTGCTGACATGAAGCCAGATTCTCTGTTACGGGACCTCTCTCCTCTGTCTTGGTGCCGAGGCCTAAATATGTGACAGTGGCCTGTTCCAGTGGTGGGTGACGTGAAGCCTGATTCTCTGCTATGACATGAAGACTGATTCTCTGCTGACTTGAAGCCAGATTCTCTGTTACGGGACCTCTCTCCTCTGTCTGGGTGCCGGGGCCTAAATATGTGACAGTGGCCTGTTCCAGTGGTGGGTGACGTGAAGCCTGATTCTCTGCTATGACATGAAGACTGATTCTCTGCTGACATGAAGCCAGATTCTCTGTTACGCAACCTCTCTCCTCTGCCTGGGTGCCTGGGCCTAAATATGTGACAGTGGCCTGTTCCAGTGGTGGGTGACGTGAAGCCTGATTCTCTGCTATGACATGAAGACTGATTCTCTGCTGACATGAAGCCAGATTCTCTGTTACAGGACCTCTCTCCTCTGCCTGGGTGCCTGGGCCTAAATATGTGACTGTGGCCTGTTCCAGTGGTGGGTGACGTGAAGCCTGATTCTCTGCTATGACATGAAGACTGATTCTCTGCTGACCTTAAGCCAGATTCTCTGTTACGCGACCTCTCTCCTCTACCTGGGTGCCTGGGCCTAAATATGTGACAGTGGCCTGTTCCAGTGGTGGGTGACGTGAAGCCTGATTCTCTGCTATGACATGAAGACTGATTCTTTGCAGACATGAAGCCAGATTCTCTGTTACGGGACCTCTCTCGTCTGTCTGGGTGCCGGGGCCTAAATGTGTGACAGTGGCCTGTTCCAGTGGTGGGTGACGTGAAGCCTGATTCTCTGCTATGACATGAAGACTGATTCTCTGCTGACATGAAGCCAGATTCTCTGTTACGCGACCTCTCTCCTCTGCCTGGGTGCCTGGGCCTAAATATGTGACAGTGGCCTGTTCCAGTGGTGGGTGACGTTAAGCCTGATTCTCTGCTATGACATGAAGACTGATTCTGTGCTGACATGAAGCCAGATTCTCTGTTACGGGACCTCTCTCCTCTGCCTGGGTGCCTGGGCCTAAATATGTGACAGTGGCCTGTTCCAGTGGTGGGTGACGTGAAGCCTGATTCTCTGCTATGACATGAAGATTGATTCTGTGCTGACATGAAGCCAGATTCTCTGTTACGGGACCTCTCTCCTCTGCCTGGGCCTAAATATGTGACAGTGGCCTGTTCCAGTGGTGGGTGACGTGAAGCCTGTTTCTCTGCTATGACATGAAGACTGATTCTGTGCTGACATGAAGCCAGATTCTCTGTTACGGGACCTCTCTCCTCTGTCTGGGTGCCGGGGCCTAAATATGTGACAGTGGCCTGTTCCAGTGGTGGGTGACATGAAGCCTGATTCTCTGTTATGACATGAAGACTGATTCTCTGCTGACATGAAGCCAGATTCTCTGTTACGGGACCTCTCTCCTCTGTCTGGGTGCCGGGGCCTAAATATGTGACAGTGGCCTGTTCCAGTGGTGGGTGACGTGAAGCCTGATTCTCTGCTATGACATGAAGACTGATTCTCTGCTGACATGAAGCCAGATTCTCTGTTACGGGACCTCTCTCCTCTGTCTGGGTGCCGGGGCCTAAATGTGTGACAGTGGCCTGTTCCAGTGGTGGGTGACGTGAAGCCTGATTCTCTGCTATGACATGAAGACTGATTTTTTGCTGACATGAAGCCAGATTCTCTGTTACGGGACCTCTCTCTTCTCTGTCTGGGTGCCGGGGCCTAAATGTGTGACAGTGGCCTGTTCCAGTGGTGGGTGATGTGAAGCCTGATTATCTGCTATGACATGAAGACTGATTCTGTGCTGACATGAAGCCAGATTCTCTGTTACGGGACCTCTCTCCTCTGTCTTGGTGCCGAGGCCTAAATATGTGACAGTGGCCTGTTCCAGTGGTGGGTGACCTGAAGCCTGATTCTCTGCTATGACATGAAGACTGATTCTCTGCTGACTTGAAGCCAGATTCTCTGTTACGGGACCTCTCTCCTCTGTCTGGGTGCCGGGGCCTAAATATGTGACAGTGGCCTGTTCCAGTGGTGGGTGACGTGAAGCCTGATTCTCTGCTATGACATGAAGACTGATTCTCTGCTGACATGAAGCCAGATTCTCTGTTACGCAACCTCTCTCCTCTGCCTGGGTGCCTGGGCCTAAATATGTGACAGTGGCCTGTTCCAGTGGTGGGTGACGTGAAGCCTGATTCTCTGCTATGACATGAAGACTGATTCTCTGCTGACATGAAGCCAGATTCTCTGTTACAGGACCTCTCTCCTCTGCCTGGGTGCCTGGGCCTAAATATGTGACTGTGGCCTGTTCCAGTGGTGGGTGACGTGAAGCCTGATTCTCTGCTATGACATGAAGACTGATTCTCTGCTGACCTGAAGCCAGATTCTCTGTTACGCGACCTCTCTCCTCTACCTGGGTGCCTGGGCCTAAATATGTGACAGTGGCCTGTTCCAGTGGTGGGTGACGTGAAGCCTGATTCTCTGCTATGACATGAAGACTGATTCTTTGCAGACATGAAGCCAGATTCTCTGTTACGGGACCTCTCTCGTCTGTCTGGGTGCTGGGGCCTAAATGTGTGACAGTGGCCTGTTCCAGTGGTGGGTGACGTGAAGCCTGATTCTCTGCTATGACATGAAGACTGATTTTTTGCTGACATGAAGCCAGATTCTCTGTTACGGGACCTCTCTCTTCTCTGTCTGGGTGCCGGGGCCTAAATGTGTGACAGTGGCCTGTTCCAGTGGTGGGTGATGTGAAGCCTGATTATCTGCTATGACATGAAGACTGATTCTGTGCTGACATGAAGCCAGATTCTCTGTTACGGGACCTCTCTCCTCTGTCTTGGTGCCGAGGCCTAAATATGTGACAGTGGCCTGTTCCAGTGGTGGGTGACCTGAAGCCTGATTCTCTGCTATGACATGAAGACTGATTCTCTGCTGACTTGAAGCCAGATTCTCTGTTACGGGACCTCTCTCCTCTGTCTGGGTGCCGGGGCCTAAATATGTGACAGTGGCCTGTTCCAGTGGTGGGTGACGTGAAGCCTGATTCTCTGCTATGACATGAAGACTGATTCTCTGCTGACATGAAGCCAGATTCTCTGTTACGCAACCTCTCTCCTCTGCCTGGGTGCCTGGGCCTAAATATGTGACAGTGGCCTGTTCCAGTGGTGGGTGACGTGAAGCCTGATTCTCTGCTATGACATGAAGACTGATTCTTTGCAGACATGAAGCCAGATTCTCTGTTACAGGACCTCTCTCCTCTGCCTGGGTGCCTGGGCCTAAATATGTGACTGTGGCCTGTTCCAGTGGTGGGTGACGTGAAGCCTGATTCTCTGCTATGACATGAAGACTGATTCTCTGCTGACCTGAAGCCAGATTCTCTGTTACGCGACCTCTCTCCTCTACCTGGGTGCCTGGGCCTAAATATGTGACAGTGGCCTGTTCCAGTGGTGGGTGACGTGAAGCCTGATTCTCTGCTATGACATGAAGACTGATTCTCTGCTGACATGAAGCCAGATTCTCTGTTACGGGACCTCTCTCCTCTGTCTGGGTGCCGGGGCCTAAATGTGTGACAGTGGCCTGTTCCAGTGGTGGGTGACGTGAAGCCTGATTCTCTGCTATGACATGAAGACTGATTTTTTGCTGACATGAAGCCAGATTCTCTGTTACGGGACCTCTCTCTTCTCTGTCTGGGTGCCGGGGCCTAAATGTGTGACAGTGGCCTGTTCCAGTGGTGGGTGATGTGAAGCCTGATTATCTGCTATGACATGAAGACTGATTCTGTGCTGACATGAAGCCAGATTCTCTGTTACGGGACCTCTCTCCTCTGTCTTGGTGCCGAGGCCTAAATATGTGACAGTGGCCTGTTCCAGTGGTGGGTGACGTGAAGCCTGATTCTCTGCTATGACATGAAGACTGATTCTCTGCTGACTTGAAGCCAGATTCTCTGTTACGGGACCTCTCTCCTCTGTCTGGGTGCCGGGGCCTAAATATGTGACAGTGGCCTGTTCCAGTGGTGGGTGACGTGAAGCCTGATTCTCTGCTATGACATGAAGACTGATTCTCTGCTGACATGAAGCCAGATTCTCTGTTACGCAACCTCTCTCCTCTGCCTGGGTGCCTGGGCCTAAATATGTGACAGTGGCCTGTTCCAGTGGTGAGTGACGTGAAGCCTGATTCTCTGCTATGACATGAAGACTGATTCTCTGCTGACATGAAGCCAGATTCTCTGTTACAGGACCTCTCTCCTCTGCCTGGGTGCCTGGGCCTAAATATGTGACTGTGGCCTGTTCCAGTGGTGGGTGACGTGAAGCCTGATTCTCTGCTATGACATGAAGACTGATTCTCTGCTGACCTGAAGCCAGATTCTCTGTTACGCGACCTCTCTCCTCTACCTGGGTGCCTGGGCCTAAATATGTGACAGTTGCCTGTTCCAGTGGTGGGTGACGTGAAGCCTGATTCTCTGCTATGACATGAAGACTGATTCTTTGCAGACATGAAGCCAGATTCTCTGTTACGGGACCTCTCTCGTCTGTCTGGGTGCCGGGGCCTAAATGTGTGACAGTGGCCTGTTCCAGTGGTGGGTGACGTGAAGCCTGATTCTCTGCTATGACATGAAGACTGATTCTCTGCTGACATGAAGCCAGATTCTCTGTTACGGGACCTCTCTCATCTGCCTGGGTGCCTGGGCCTAAATATGTGACAGTGGCCTGTTCCAGTGGTGGGTGACGTGAAGCCTGATTCTCTGCTATGACATGAAGACTGATTCTCTGCTGACATGAAGCCAGATTCTCTGTTACGGGACCTCTCTCCTCTGTCTGGGTGCCGGGGCCTAAATATGTGACAGTGGCCTGTTCCAGTGGTGGGTGACGTGAAGCCTGATTCTCTGCTATGACATGAAGACTGATACTCTGCTGACATGAAGCCAGATTCTCTGTTACGCGACCTCTCTCCTCTGCCTGGGTGCCTGGGCCTAAATATGTGACAGTGGCCTTTTCCAGTGGTGGGTTACGTTAAACCTGATTCTCTGCTATGACATGAAGACTGATTCTGTGCTGACATGAAGCCAGATTCTCTGTTACGGGACCTCTCTCCTCTGTCTGGGTGACGGGGCCTAAATATGTGACAGTGGCCTGTTCCAGTGGTGAGTGACGTGAAGCCTGATTCTCTGCTATGACATGAAGACTGATTCTCTGCTGACATGAAGCCAGATTCTCTGTTACGGGACCTCTCTCCTCTGTCTGGGTACCGGGGCCTAAATATGTGACAGTGGCCTGTTCCAGTGGTGGGTGACGTGAAGCCTGATTCTCTGCTATGACATGAAGACTGATTCTGTGCTGACATGAAGCCAGATTCTCTGTTACGGGACCTCTCTCCTCTGTCTGGGTGCCGGGGCCTAAATGTGTGACAGTGGCCTGTTCCAGTGGTGGGTGACGTTAAGCCTGATTCTCTGATATGACATGAAGACTGATTCTCTGCTGACATGAAGCCAGATTCTCTGCTATGGCATGAAGAGACTGATTCTCTGCTGACGTGAAGCCAGATTCTCTGCTATGGGACCTCTTTCCAATTGATATTGGTTAATTTTTTTATTTTTTTTATTCATTTCCCTACCCACATTTGTTTGCAGGGGATTTACCTACATGTTGCTGCCTTTTGCAGCCCTCTAGCTCTTTCCTGGGCTGTTTTACAGCCTTTTTAGTGCCGAAAAGTTCGGGTCCCCATTGACTTCAATGGGGTTCGGGTTCGGGACGAAGTTCGGGTCTTGTTCGGATCCCGAACCCGAACATTTCCGGGAAGTTCGGCCGAACTTCTTGAACCCGAACATCCAGGTGTTCGCTCAACTCTAGTTATAAGTTTATGATTACTGGGGATTCCCAAGGTTGGAATCCCAGCAGTTGGACCTCAAGCAATCTGGTCAATGTTAAAATAGCATGGCTATTAAAATGCAATGCATTATAGGGATAATGCATTGCATTTTACAAGCAATCAAAATACTGTCTGTTATAGTCCCCTTGTGGGTCTATTAAGTGGTAAAAAAAAGTAGAAAAAAACATTTATTAAATAAAAAAATTCCATAAAAAAATTATATATTTTTTTCTATTGAAAATATGCTTTTCAATAAAGAAAAATTGCTAAAAAATTAAATATCCCCCGTATATTTGGTATTGCCATGTCCATAACAACCCGGACTGCATAAATATCACATAAATTATCCCCTATGGTGACCGCCGTAAAAAATAAAATAAAAGACAGAATTGATCATTTATTCTTAGTTGCCACCTAAAAAACGTTATAACAACTGATCACAAAGCGCCATTTACTCCAGAATGATTCCAATAAAAAATTTGTCCCGTAAAAAAAAGCCCTCACACATAACTACATAGAAAGAAAAAAAAAGTTATGGGTCTTGGGAAGCAACAATGTAAAAACATTTTTTTTAAAAAGGGGTTTTGTTGCAAAAAAGTTGTAAAACCTAAAAAAATAAAACCTAAAAATATATGTATTTGTCATCACCATAATCGTACTGACCCAGAGAATAAAAATATGAACGCTGTAAAATTTATAACATAAAAACGAAGTGGCAGTATTGCTGTTTTTTCCATCTCCCTCCCAGAAATAGTTAATAAAAGTTAATCATAAAGTTATGTGTACCCCAAAATGGTGCCATTAAAAACTACTACTTGTCACGCAAAAAAAAAAAAAGCCCTCATACAGCTATATAGACGGAAAAATAAAAAAGTTATAGCTCTTGGAAAGTGACGATAAAAAAAACAAAAAAAAAAACGCTTGGTCAGTAAGGCCCAAAACAGGCTGGTCACTAAGGGGTTAAATTCTACCTGAATCGAACATGCTCGGATAGCCCTGAAAAGTTATGTATAACACTTTGAGGTCTCCTAGGATAGTATTCAAACCATTTCAAACTCTTTAACGACAATATAGCATTAGTAATGTCAAATTAACAGTGACATACACTCACCTAAAGAATTATTAGGAACACCATACTAATACGGTTTTGGACCCCCTTTTGCCTTCAGAACTGCCTTAATTCTACGTGGCATTTATTCAACAAGGTGCTGATAGCATTCTTTAGAAATGTTGGCCCATATTGATAGGATAGCATCTTGCAGTTGATGGAGATTTGAGGGATGCACATCCAGGGCACGAAGCTCCCCTTTCCACCACATCCCAAAGATGCTCTATTGGGTTGAGATCTGGTGACTGTGGGGGCCATTTTAGTGCAGTGAACTCATTGTCATGTTCAAGAAACCAGTTTGAAATGATTCGAGCTTTGTGACATGGTGCATTATCCTGCTAGAAGTAGCCATCAGAGGATGGGTACATGGTGGTCATGAAGGGATGGACATGGTAAGAAACAATGCTCCTGTAGCCCGTGGCATTTAAACGATGCCCAATTGGCACTAAGGGGCCTAAAGTGTGCCCAGAAAACATCCCCCACACCATTACACCACCACCACCAGCCTGCACAGTGGTAACAAGGCATGATGGATACATTTTCTCACTCTGTTTACGCCAAATTCGGACTCTACCATTTGAATGTCTCAACAGAAATCGAGACTCATCAGACCAAGCAACATTTTTCCAGTCTTCAACAGTCCAATTTTGGTGAGCTCGTGCAAATTGTAGCCTCTTTTTCCTATTTGTAGTGGAGATGAGTGGTACCCGGTGGGGTCTTCTGCTGTTGTAGCCCATCCGCCTCAAGGTTGTGCGTGTTGTGGCTTCACAAATGCTTTGCTGCATACCTCGGTTGTAACGAGTGGTTATTTCAGTCAACGTTGCTTTTCTATCAGCTTGAATCAGTCGGCCCATTCTCCTCTGACCTCTAGCATCCACAAGGCATTTTCGCCCACAGGACTGCCGCATACTGGATGTTTTTCCTTTTTCACACCATTCTTTGTAAACCCTAGAAATGGTTGTGCGTGAAAATCCCAGTAACTGAGCAGATTGTGAAATACTCAGACCAGCCAGTCTGGCACCAACAACCATGCCACGCTCAAAATTGCTTAAATCACCTTTCTTTCCCATTCTGACATTCAGTTTGGAGTTCAGGAGATTGTCTTGACCAGGTGCACACCCCTAAATGCATTGAAGCAACTGCCATGTGATTGGTTGACTAGATAATTGCATTAATGAGAAATAGAACAGGTGTTCCTAATAATTCTTTAGGTGAGTGTATATTGCTACTGGTAAATGCTTGGTTGCCAGTGGTAATAATCAGCCTGTTTAAAAATAAATTATGCTGTTGGATTTTTTTATACTTTTTAAAAATTTTAAAATGGTCCAAAAATTCTCGCTTTTGAGGAAAGAAGTCTGACTACATATGGTAGTATCAGTAGAAGCTATGTTTTCTTTCAACAAACGGTTTTAAAAATATCCCATTTTAGGAAATGGCAATGGGTTTGGTGTTATATTAAATAAAGTAACTCTACCAATTTCACAGCCACAAATATATGTGACAGAATGCGCTGAACCCTGGCTCAAAGGCTCAGACTTAGAGGTAAAATCAATACCATCTTGATATGACTAAGATCATCTAGTCCACAATCTCAACCACTTCCTCCACAATAATAATCCAATGTGTTCCAGAAGTGAGGGAGAACCCTGTCCTGCTTCTACTAGTCGGATGGCTGTTGCTGACTGTGCTGCTGTATACAATGGATTTCATTTTACATTAACCAACCCATTGCCACTCTGTTATTTACCAGACATTTTATTTTTAAGCTTACCTAAACAATCATAAGTAATACAGTATTTCTGAACAGAGTCTACTACAGCATAACCCGTGAGTGACATAGAACAACACATCATATCAGGTACAGTAGCCTGTGACCAACGGAAGTTTTTTTAAGAAGCTTTGCAATATGTATAGAAATTTAAACTGGACAGTGTCTAGTGCAAATATGAAGCAAAAATACTATGAGCTCCCAGATAAATATTGTTAATTTGTTTCTGTAATTTAGATTTTTTTTTGTGTAATCGAGATGATAGTGGGTTAATACACATTAAGAAAAAATGAGTGGTATAAAAAAAATGAGTGGTATAGCTCAGTGAGACGCATTACACTACACTGATTCTGTCCTGTCTAGCTAAAACCTCTCTTTCTAACAATTCAATCTAACTACAAGCTATAATTTTTCTTAAAGGAAACGTGTTACCAAAAATGTTATTTGCCAGTTAAAAACAAGTAAACAACACATATTCTTTTTTTCTAACCTGATTTTATTTTCAGATTACAGATTTTTTAATTTTGTTTTCTGAACTTGATTATGGGAGCAGCCATCTTGCCGGAGTTGTTCTTAACAGCATTTACAAAGCATTACAAATTTATTTTACTGCAGCTCCATGGGCCATAGACACCATGGTCAGGAGAGGACCTCATTGACGTCTATGAGAGAGTTTTCTAGGCATACTCTGTGACCTGTGCAGAGGTCATTGTACAAGGGAAGAATAGATACAGTAAGCTTTGACAATCACCTATTGTGAATGATGAATCCTGTCTTATCTGTCATTCTAATCCTGCCTGTAATGATATCACATCTGTGTATAGATAAGCAGGTAAATGCAGTAATGTGATCTGTACAGACCAAGAAGTGTCACCAATTATTATGCTTAGTGGCCAGTGCAAAAACTGCAAGAATTCACGGTTTTTGTTTAAGTATAGCTATTTAAATTAAAAATAACACCACCAAAAAATATTTTAACCCCTTCAGGACCCTGACATTTTTCACCTTAAGGACCAGGCCATTTTTTGCAAATCTGACATGCGTCACTTTATGTGGTGATAACTTTAAAAGCTTTTACTTATCCAAGCCATTCTGAGACTGTTTTCTCAACACATATTGTACTTCACTACAGTGGTAAATTTGAGTCAAATAATTTCATTTTTATTTATAAAAAAAATACCAAATTTACCCAAAATTTTTAAAAATTCATTTTTAAAATGTTTTATTTCTCTGCTTTTAAAACAGTTAGTGATACCTTCTAAAATAGTTATTACTTTAGATTTCCCATATGTCTACTTCATGTTTGGATCATTTTGTAAATGGCATTTTATATTTTTGGGATGTTAGAAAGCTTAGTAGTTTGAAAGTAAATCTTAAAATGTTTAAGAAAATTTCTAAAACCCAATTTTTAAGGACCCGTTCAGGTCTGAAGTCACTTTGTGGGGCTTACATAATAGAAACTCGCCTGCCACCCCAACTGAGTGCCTCCGTCAAACGTTGCTCCTAGTGCTCGCTATGGACCATCAGCACCGCACTCAACACCTTAACCACCGCAAACCCCACAAACTGCTGCAGCATGGTTTGGGGTTTCTCCTTACTCCACCCACCCTGGACCCAGGGTTTCAGCTTCCAGTGGGTGAACCTCTCCTTAGTCCAGACAGTAAAACAGGAACAGCTCTTACAAGAGCTATACTCTGGAAAGTATAATGATTATAGCAATCCGCAGAGTTCTCCAATCCCCCAAACATGAGCCCAGGCTTCATGAAGGCTAGAAAAGGACCTTTAATGCCAGTCAGCACTCACACTTTATACAATTCCACAGGCCAGAGGCACACCCCCTCTGCCTGTGATACAGTTAACTAAGACAATGGACTAACTCAGTATACATAGTTCAAGAGGTCTAACATCATAACTTAATCAAACATGAACAGCATGCAAACAGACATCCCCTCCCCAGTGTCTTAATGATGGAATAGGGAGAGATTAGACACATGCGATGAAATTATCTCCTGAGTGTATCAGAGGGTGATCTACTTCTCTACACCGCAGTCGGCTACTTAATCCCATCAATAACACAATAGAAGAAAGGGACAAATGAACTAACACATTCCTTGGGAGCCTCAGTGCAGAGTTAACCCTTTTTGTGTTGTTGGGTTCACCCCTGCACCTTTAATGGGCAATAGGAACGATATGACCTATAATACTCCACACATAAATCAGGGTTAATAGTTCCTTGTAACCCCAAGAGGTCTGAGGGGGTCTCTATAGTCCATAGTCCGCAGGAAGGAGGCTAGCCCTCAGGCTTCTCCAGCAGCCCTAGTGACGGTTCAGTCTGTCACAGAAATCACCCATTAATGTCCCCATTTTAGAAACTACACCCCTCAAGGTATTCAAAACTGATTTTACAAACTTTGTCAACCCTAAAGGTGTTTCACAAGAATTAAAGGAAAATACAGAATTTCACTTTTTTGGCAGATTTTCAATTTTAATCAAATTTTTCCAGTAACAAAGCAAGGGTTAACAGCCAAAAAAACCTCTATATTTATTGCCCTGATTCTGTAGTTTACAGAAACACCCCATTTGTGGTCGTAAACTGCTGTACAGGCATACGGCAGGGCGCAGAAGGAAAGCAACGCCATATGGTTTTTGGAGGGCAGATTTCACTGGGATAATTTTATGTTTGAAGATCCCCTGATGCACCCCTAGAGTAAAAGCTCCAGAAAGGTGACCACATTTTGAAAACTACACCCCTCAAGGTATTCAAAACTGTTTTTTTAAACTCTGTTAACCCTTTTGGTGTTCCACAAGAATTAAAGGAAAATGTAGATGAAATTTCAGAATTTAGCAGATTTTCCATTTTAATTAAAAAAAATCCGCTAAGAAAGCAAGGGTTAACAGCCAAACAAAACTCAATATTTATTACTTTGATTCTGTAGTTTACAGAAACACCCCATTTGTGATCGTAAACTGCTGTACGAGCATACAGATGGGCGCAGAAGAAAGGAGCGCCATGTGGTTTTAGGAGGGCAGATTTCACTAGGATAATTTTAAATTGCCATGTCACATTTGAAGCCTGCCTAATGCACCCCTAGAGTAGAAACTCCAAAATTTTTATTTTTTACACAAATTTTTATTTTTTTACGGTGTTCACCAGAGAGGTTAGAACATGGGATATTTTTATACAGGAAGTTGTTACGGATGCGACAATACCTAATATGTATACTTTTTTTATTTATTTAAGTTTTACACAAAAAAAGCATTTCATAAACAAACAAAAACACGTTTTAGTGTATCGATATTCTGAAAGCCAAAGATTTTGTAGTTTTTTGGCGATTGCCTTAGGTAGAGGCTCATTTTTTTGGGGTTGAGATGATAATTTGATTGGTACTATTTTAGGGCGCTTGGTATTACACTTTTTGGGATGATAGGTGACAAAAAATTGCTTTTTTGACATTGTTTTCTTTTTTTGTGTTCACCTGAGAGATTAGGTCATGTGATTTTTTTATAGACCTGGTTGTTACAGACATGGCGATACCTAATATGTCTACTTTTCTTTCTTTTTTAACTAGGGTTTAGTGAACCCGGACTGTAAAGTTTGGTTTTGTACTGAACTTTAGGATTTTTGGACCCCGGACCCGAACCTGAACATTTCAGTAAACGTTCGGGTTCGGTGTTCGGCGATTTCTTGGCGTTTTTTAAAAGGCTGCAGAGCAGCCAATCAACAAGCGTTTACCTGTGTGACCTTAGTAGCCATCACAGCCATGTCTACTAATAGCATGGCTGTAATTGGCCAGTGCAGCATGTGACCCAGCCTCTATATAAGCTGGAGTCACGTAGCGCTGCACATCACTCTGCTGTGCTTAGTGTAGGAAGAGGATGCTGCTGGTGCTTTGAGGGAGAGAATAGGACAGAATCTGTGATCAGAACTCCAATTGAACTCAGCGATCTACATAGATTTAGTTGTGTGGGTGCAGTGCACAATCTTTTTACCCTGCCCTGAGCCCAGTGACAGAAAAAAATTACTTTTATCCACCTGTTAGTTAGGTGGGTGGTGGCGGCGGCCATTTTATGCAAGCTCAGTGCACCAGCACTGCATCTGAGATTTTTTGACATTGAAATCCAAGCTTGAAATACTGCACTCCTGGATGAAGTGTTCACTGCTGGAGGCTGCGTCTGCTGTTTGCTCAGATAAGTCCTTTACTTTATTGTGTTTGCTTGCTGGCTTGATTCTAGGTGACCCTGACTCCCTCCATATTAAGTGCAGGGAGCCGGTGGTCGTGTCCCCTCACTATTATAGGGTTTTCAGGTGTCACACAGGCTTAGGTACGTGGGCATGCAATCTTCTACCATCGAGACCCTTGTATGTGCATAGCAGTCAGGGAGAGCTCTTGAGATACACACTTTAGATACTGTGGTTCTATTCAGATATTTGAAAAAGCCATTTTGGGCAAAAAACTTAAATTGCGGCCTAGTCTGGATCAGTCCGTGTGAGATACACACTTTAGATACTGTGGTTATATTCTTCTATTAATAAAACACCCTTTTTGGGAAAAATACACAATTTTACACCCCTTGCTGCATCAGCACGTGTGAAATTCAAGGGTTATATACTGCTGTCCAGGGGCGTAGCCATAGGGGGTGCAGAGGTAGCAGTCGCTACCGGGCCCAGGAGCCTGAGGGGGCCCAAAGACCCTTGTGCCACATAAGATGCTGGCATTATAGAAAGTGCATACTGGTCAATTTACACCTCTGGCTGGAGGGAAAGGGTTAGATTAAGAATTTGGCATGAGGAGGTGCCCTTTCAATGTTTGCCTCAGGCAGCAGGAAGGATATGTGCTCCCCTGCCCCTTGCCAACAAGCACTGAGGGACGGGGGCCCAAGCTGAACTCTTGCACCAGGGCCCATGAGCTTTTAGCTACGCCCCTGCTGCTGTCATATTCAGTTATTAAACAAACACCCATTTTGTGCAAAAAATTTAATTTTGCAGCCTTTGCTGTATATGACATTGTGATATACACACTTTAGATACTGTGGTTCTATTCAGTTATTTGAAAAGCAACCATTTTGGGCAAAAAACTTTAATTGCGG
This sequence comes from Bufo bufo, assembly GCF_905171765.1. NCBI lineage: Eukaryota > Metazoa > Chordata > Amphibia > Anura > Bufonidae > Bufo > Bufo bufo. Next base: position 213,417,173 of record NC_053389.1, read on the forward strand.
CCTAGTTTGCATCTGTACGTGTGAGATACAACCTTTACATACTGTTGTTCTATTCTGCTATTAATTAAACACCCATTTAGGGCAAGATCCTAAATTTGAGAAATATGAGGAGAGCGTCAAATAAGGGACGTGGCCCAGGTCATGGTGCTGCTGGTGGAGCTCCTGTTGCAGGGAGAGTACGTGGTCGATCTGTGCCAGCTACACGCACAAGTGAAACCCCTTCATCAGGTGCGAGTAGGCGACAGAACCTGCAGAGGTATTTGGTCGGGCCTAATGCGGCTCTACGAATGGTGAGACCAGAACAAGTACAGGCGAAAGTAGATTGGGTTGCTGACAGTGCCTCCAGTTCCTTCACATTGTCTCCCACCCAGTCTCCTGATAAAAGATCAGAGTTAGCACCTGCAGCCGATGTCCATCAGTCTTTCACCTCACCCACTTGCAAATCAGCCAAGCAGTCTGAGCCCCAAGTCATGCAGCAGTCTCTTCTGCTTTTTGATGACTCTGCTAGCAGGGTTTCCCAGGGCCATCCACATAGCCCTGCCCCATAAGTGGAAAAGATTGAGTGCACTGATGTTTCAAGATGAGTACATGGGAGGACCATCGCAGCACTTCTCGGATGATGATGAAACACAGATGCCAACTGCTGTGGCTTATGTAAGTGTGCAGACCGACAAGGAGGACAGGGGTAAAGACTGGGTGGAAGATGATCTGGAGGACAATGAGATCCTTGACCCCACATGGAATCAAGGTCATGCGAGTAACCTGTATTGTTCAGAGGAAAAGGCGGTGGTCGCACAGAGCCACCAGCACAGCAGAAAAGGGAGCAGGGTGCAAAAGCTGCTGCAGTCTCGGCCTCTTCATCCACTTCTGGAGTAACAGTGGCCCCTGCCACCCGGCAAACAGAGGATCTGCCAGCAACACCACGACCTGGGTCACCAAGCTTCTCCACAATGTCCCACGGAAGCATTCAGCTCTCAAACTTCCAAACACTGGAGCAGAAGAGGAAGCACCCCCCTACCCACCTGCGATCCCTGGCCCTGAATGCCAGCATTTCAAAATTACTGTCCTTTGAAATACTGTCATTCCGTCTGGTGGAGACAGAGTTTTAAAAGCCACAGTACGTCGAGCCCAGCCGTCACAATTTTTTTCCCCTTCACAACCAAATAGGGGACAAAATCAGGTTTGCACTGCGCAACGCAATCTGTAGCAAGGTCCAGCTACTAATGGATACGTGGACCAGTCAGGGACGTTATATCTCCATAACAGCACACTTGGTAAATGCAGTGGCGGCTGGGCCTGAGGCGGATAGCAGTTTGTCGCATGTTCTTCCACCACCGAGGATTGCAGGGCACTTCAGTTTGCCTCCTGTTGCTTCCTCTTCCTACTCCACTTTCTCTACCGGCTCCTCATCCGGTCAGCGTAACACCTTCACCACCAACTTCAGCACAGCCAGGGGTAAACGACAGCAAGCAGTTTTAAAACTTATCTGTTTGCGGGACAAAACCCACACCGCGCAGGACCTGTGGACGGGCCTTGAACAACAGACCGATAAGTGGTTGGTGCCAATGAGCCTCAAGCCCGGCCTGGTGGTGTGCGATAATAGGTGAAATTTAGTAGCAGCTTTGGGACTGTCACGGAACCATGAACCAGACGTACAACAAGAGATAAGTGAAAATAAGAAGGCTTTATTGAAAATAAAGCTGTAAAGCAAAAGTCCAAACGAATGGTGAAACCGAAGCAGAGTCTTTGAGAGGCCAGAGATCAGGAACCAGAGGGGTAGTCAGACGAAGCCAGGATCAGGAACCAGCAGGGTAGTCAGACGAAGCCAGGATCAGGAACCAGCAGGGTAGTCAGACGAAGCCAGGATCAGGAACCAGAAGCAGCAGCAGTCTTAGAAGCATGTGAACACAGGAGGACCAAGCAAGGAACTGAAGCCACAGACCTCCTATATATATGAGCTAGGCATCCAGCTCCTCCCAGTGGGAAGGAGGAGCCGCAGGGTGGAAGGCTACAAGAAACCCAGAAACCAAGATGGCCGCCAGCACATGTCAAACGAAGGAGAACAGCAGAAGGTAAGACCATGACAGTACCTCCCCCTCAAGGGCCCCTCCTCCGCGGAGCAAAAAACGGTTTCTGAGGGAAGCGTGCGTGGAAGGCTCGGAGCAAGGCAGGAGCATGGACATCTGCGGAGGAAACCCAGGAACGCTCCTCTGGACCATAACCACGCCAATGGACCAAAAACTGCACCCGACCGCGGACCAGGCGTGAGTCCAGGATATTGCTCACCTCATACTCCTCATGATTGCCCACTCGGACCGGACGAGGCCGAGGAACCGAGGAAGTGAAACGATTACACACCAGTGGCTTCAACAGGGAGACATGAAACACGTTAGAGATCCGCATGCCAGGAGGAAGCGCAAGGGCATAGGCTACAGGGTTTACCCTGCGAAGCACTCGGAAGGGACCAACAAAGCGAGGCGCCAGCTTGGGAGTGGGCACTCGAAGGTTGCGGGTGGACAACCATACACGGTCTCCGACCTGGTAGGAAGGAGCAGGCGCTCGTCTGCGATCAGCCTGGAGTCTCTGGCGCTGCGCAGAGGCCTCAAGGGACTTCTGGATCTGTACCCAAGAAGCACGTAGGACGGAAAGGTGATCCTCCACAGCCGGAATATCCTGGGGAGAGAATACCTCCGGTAACACGGCAGGTTGGAACCCATAATTGGCCATGAAGGGAGACGTCCCAGAGGAAGAGTTCACCGCCGTGTTCCTGGCAAACTCAGCCCAAGGCAGAAGGTCAACCCAATTGTCTTGGTGATCGGAGACATAGCAACGAAGGAATTGCTCCAAGGCCTGATTGGATCGTTCTGCGGCCCCATTGGACTGAGGGTGGTAGGCCGAGGAGAAGGAGAGATGAATCCCCAACTGGGAGCAAAAGGCGCGCCAGAACCTGGACACAAACTGACTCCCCCGATCCGACACAATCTCCTTGGGCAAACCGTGCAACCGGAAGACCTCCCTGGCAAAAATCGTGGCCAACTCTTGTGCAGAGGGTAACTTCTTGAGAGGAACACAGTGGCACATTTTGGAAAACCGATCCACAATCATGAGAATGACCGTATGGCCTCGGGATGCAGGGAGGTCCACAATGAAATCCATCCCCAGGTGTGACCATGGGCGCTCCCCGGTGGCTATGGTTTGCAGAAGGCCCAACGGAAGGTGCAGAGGGGACTTACTCTGGGCACAAACGGAGCATGCCGCTACATATGCGGCGATGTCGGAACGTAGGGAAGGCCACCAGAACAGACCTGAAACAGCCCAGGACAGCTGATTCTTTCCAGGATGCCACGCGGTCTTGGAGTTATGGTAGGTTCGCAACAACCGAGTGCGCAACTCCTCAGGCACAAAACATCTGCCGTTGGGTCTCCCAGAGGGAGCACCAGATTGAGCCGCCAAAATCTGCTCACCCAGGGGAGAGGTCAGGCTGGTGTGAATGGCGGCCAGGATCTGATTCGGAGGTATGACCGAAGTCGGAATCGACTCCTCCCTGGACAGCTCGGAGTACTGCCATGATAGGGCATCCGCCCTGATGTTCTTGGAACCGGGTAGGTAGGAGACCACGTAATTAAAACGTGACAAGAACAGAGCCCATCTGGCCTGACGTGGTGTCAATCTCTTGGCCTCAGAAAGGTAGGTCAGATTCTTATGGTCCGTCAGGATGAGAACCGGAACCACCGAACCCTCGAGCAAGTGCCTCCATTCTTTAAGGGCCTGCACGATGGCCAATAACTCCCTGTCACCAATCTGATAGTTGCACTCCGTGGAAGACAGTTTCCGGGAGTAAAACCCACAAGGAAGCAGAGGACCCTCTGGTGTTCTACGCTGAGACAGAAGGGCGCCTACTCCCGTCTCAGACGCGTCCACCTCGAGGACAAAGGGCAACCCAGGGTTGGGATGCGACAGAATCGGAGCTGACACAAAAGCGGACTTTAGGGCCTCAAAAGCTCGGATGGCCTCGAGCGGCCAGACCTGGGAATTACTGCCCTTCCTGGTCAGATCCGTGAGAGGCTTGGCCAGCATGGAAAAGTCCCTGATGAACTTCCGATAATAATTGGCGAAGCCCAAAAAGCGCTGCAGGGAACGAAGACCACTGGGCTGGGGCCACTGTAAGACAGCCGAAACCTTCTCAGGATCCATGGAGAACCCCTCAGCGGAAATGATGTAACCTAAGAAGGTTACCTGGGATCGGTGAAATTCGCATTTCTCAAGCTTACCGAACAGCTTGTTCTCTCGTAACCGTTGCAACACTCGTCTGACATCCAGAATGTGGGCCTCCATGGATTCAGAATATACCAAGATGTCATCCAAATAGACCACCACACACTGCTGCAACAGGTCACGGAAAACATCGTTGATGAATTCCTGAAAGACTGCGGGCGCATTGCACAACCCAAAGGGCATAACCAAGGATTCATAATGACCGGTCCTGGTGTTAAACGCGGTCTTCCACTCATCGCCCGCCTTGATCCTTACCAGGTTATATGCCGCCCTCAGGTCGAGTTTGGTAAAGACCGTGGCCCCTTTAAGGCGATCGAACAGCTCGGAAATCAAGGGTATCAGGTAAGCGTTCTTGATCGTGATGCGATTGAGACCCCTGTAATCGATGCAAGGCCTCAACTCACCGCCCTTCTTTTTCACAAAGAAAAATCCAGCCCCTGCCGGGGACGAGGATTTGCGAATGTGTCCGCGTGAAAGCGCCTCCCTCACATACTCCTCCATGGCCTCATTCTCCGCTACCGACAGTGGATAGACTTTGCCACGAGGAGGAACGGCACCAGGTTGTAACTCTATGGCACAATCGTATGGGCGGTGCGGAGGTAGGGCAACCGCGCGCACCTTATCGAATACATCCCGGTACTCCTCGTATTCAGGAGGCAACAGAGAGTCCGAGGAAGTACACAGCAACTTGACAGACCCATGGATGCAACTAGCCCCACACTGCGGTGACCACGAGAGGATCTCGGCCGATCTCCAATCGAAAGTCGGATTATGCTTCTGGAGCCAGGGGTACCCCAAGACCACCGAGTAGTGTGGAGACGAAATAACCTGGAGGCAGACCGACTCTCTGTGAACGGCACCAATGGCTATCCCCACTGGAAGGGTCTCATGAGTCACGTGTGACGACAGAAGGGGTCTGCTGTCTATCGCCTCAAGAGCCAGTGGGGAACCTCGAGCCTGCAGAGGAATGGAATTGGCGGCAGCGAACACACTATCAATGAACAAACCACCAGCACCAGAGTCCACCAACGCCTGGGTCGTCACCGAGCCCCCGACCCAGGAGAGGACAACAGTGATCAGTGGTTTGTCAACACGGGAAACCGGGGACGAGGAGACTCCACCCAAGATCTGCCCCCGACAGGATCTCAGGTACGAGCGTTTCCCGGACGGTTCGGACATGCCAACCGAAAATGCCCACCGAGACCACAGTACATGCATCGACCCTCGCGTCTCCGGAGTACCCTCTCCCCCTCGGACAGGCGAGCAAACCCCAGCTACATGGGTTCACCCCCAGACAAGTCATCCCCAGGAGGCGTGGGAGGAGAGGGAGGCACGGGTGGGACAGCAAACGTAGGCGCCAATCTGTTAGAAGACCTCCGCAGGCTCTCCTTAAAGGAAGGTCTCTCCCTGAGTCTGGTGTCAATCAAAATCAGGAAAGAAATAAGAGACTCGAGCTCCACTGGTAGGTCCTTAGCTGCAACCTCATCCTTCAAGGCATCCGAGAGACCATGAGAGAAAGCAGCGACCAGAGCCTCATTATTCCAGCCCACCTCTGCTGCCAGGGTACGAAACTCAATGGCGTATTCAGCTACGGATCGTGAACCCTGTCTGATGGACATAAGGAGCTTCGCGGCAGAGGCAGCACGAGCCGGCACATCGAATACCTTCCGAAGAGAAGCAACAAAACCGGAAAACTCGGCAACCACCGGATTGTTGTTCTCCCATAAAGGGCTGGCCCAGGCCAAGGCCTTGTCCGAGAGCAGCGAGATCAAGAAGCCCACCTTTGATCTCTCAGTAGGAAAGGCATGTGGCAGCAACTCGAAATAAATGCCCACCTGGTTAAGGAAACCTCGGCACTGAGTTGGCTCTCCCCCAAAGCGCTGTGGAAGAGGGGCAGAACCGGTCATACCCCGAAACACCGCAGGCGCAACAACAGGTGTCGGGGTAGACTCTGGCGCAACAACCGGAGCGGCAGTAGGAGCGACAACCGACCCATCGGCAACGGGAGCGAAATGAGCCGTGCGTTCAAGCAGGGTTTGCAACGCCACAGCGAACCGACCCAACAGGTGATCCTGCTGATCAAGTCTGGCAACCAGCATGGGTAGCGAGGATGGCCCTGTACCGTCAGAACTCATTGCTTGGTCCTAATGTCACGGAACCATGAACCAGACGTACAACAAGAGATAAGTGAAAATAAGAAGGCTTTATTGAAAATAAAGCTGTAAAGCAAAAGTCCAAACGAATGGTGAAACCGAAGCAGAGTCTTTGAGAGGCCAGAGATCAGGAACCAGAGGGGTAGTCAGACGAAGCCAGGATCAGGAACCAGCAGGGTAGTCAGACGAAGCCAGGATCAGGAACCAGCAGGGTAGTCAGACGAAGCCAGGATCAGGAACCAGAAGCAGCAGCAGTCTTAGAAGCATGTGAACACAGGAGGACCAAGCAAGGAACTGAAGCCACAGACCTCCTATATATATGAGCTAGGCATCCAGCTCCTCCCAGTGGGAAGGAGGAGCCGCAGGGTGGAAGGCTACAAGAAACCCAGAAACCAAGATGGCCGCCAGCACATGTCAAACGAAGGAGAACAGCAGAAGGTAAGACCATGACAGGGACTAGCCGGTTTGATGCACATCCCTTGCCTGGCGCATGTGCTGAATTTGGTGGTGCAAAGGTGCCTTAAAAATTACCCGGATATTTCAGAGCTGCTGCATAAAGTGCGGGCCGTCTGTGCGCGCTTTAGGCGTTCTCACTATGCTGCTGCTCGCCTGTCAGCGCTGCAGCGTAACTTCGGCCTTCCCGCTCACCACCTCATATGCGATGTGCCCACAAGGTGGAACTCCACCTTGCACTTGCTGGCCAGACTGCGCGAGCAGCAGCAGGCAATAGTGGAGTTTCAGCTGCAGCACACATCGATGAGTGGCTCTGCGGAACAGCACCACTTCACCACCAATGACTGAGCCTCCATGCGAGACCTGTGTTCCTTGTTGCACTCTTTTAAGTACTCCACCAACATGGCCAGTGCCAATAAAGCCGTTCTCAGCGTTACTATCCCACTTCTATGCCTCCTTAAAAAAAACGCTGCTGGCGATGATGGAAGAGAATGTGGCACAGGAGAAGGAGGAGGAAGAGAGATAATTTCGTAGGGTTTCCGGCCAGTCATTCACAAGTGGCTCCGAGGGTGGTTCCTGCACCCACAAACGCCATGGAACACAATTGTCCAGCCAGGGCACAGTTCTGGAGGATGAGGAGATGAGGAGGTGGAGGATGAGGAGGAGGAACCTTGTTCACAGCAGGGTGGCACCTAAACCAGCTCATGGCGATCACTGGTGCATGGCTGGGGGGATACAGAGGACACAGACGATACACCTCCCACAGAGGACAGCTTTTAGTTGCCTCTGGGCAGCCTGGCACACATGAGCGATTACATGCTGCAGTGTCTCCGCAACGACCGCCAAGTTGCCCACATTCTAACTTGTGCTGATTACTGGGTGGCCACGCTGCTGGATCCCCGTTACAAGTACAACGTACCGTCCTTAATTCTGTCACTGGTGCGTGATCGTAAGATGCGTGAGTACAAGCGCCTGCTGGTAGACGCGCTGCTGGTGGCATTCCCACCTGACAGCGGGGGCACAGTGGAAGCACAAGGCGAAGGCAGAGGAAGAGGTCGCAAATGCAGCTGGGGCACCACCAGCACCTCAGAAGGCAGGGTTAGCATGGCCGAAATATGGAAAAGCTTTGTCAGCACGTCACAACAACCAGCACCACCAGCTGATATGGAACGTTTTAGCAGTAGGCAGCATTTCAGCAACATGGTGGAGCAGTATGTGTGCACATGCATACACGTACTGAATGACGTGTCTGCCTCCTTCAACTTCTGGGTCTCCAAATTGGCACATGGCCTGAGCTTGCCCTTTACACCTCGGAGTTGCTGGCCTGCCCTGCAGCCAGTGTATTGTCTGAATGTGTTTTTAGCACGGCAGGGGGCGTTATCACAGACAAGCGCAACAGCCTGTCCACAGCCATTATAATGAACCAGTCATGGATCCCATAGGACTTGCCCATACCTTGTGCAGAATAGACATGTATACCAGCCTTAACCAGCCATTATTATAATACAGCGCAATTGCTCATTGTTGTATTTTGGATATTTCCTACTCTTTTGGAGTGTATCCTAATAAAAAAAAATAAAAAATTATTAAACCAAAAACCAGTGTTGGCTACCTCGTCCTCCTCCATCGCCGCTTCCACCTACACCGCTACTTCCATCGCCTCCTCAAACTCCTACTCCATATGGACCTCCAACTCATAAATCAAGTTTATTTATTTTAATTTGTATGTATTTTTTTTTATTTTATGTCATTTCTCTAATTTGTCTGTGACATTTTCGGGTGAAATTCACCAATTTTTGGGTGTGATATACCACTGCTATACCTAGTAAACAGGTAAAAACATTTCACAAATTTTTCTGTTACATTTTCTGGTGAAATTAACCAATTTTTAGGTGTGATATACCACTGCTATACCTAGTAGACAGGTAAAAACATTTCACTAATTTGTCGGTTAAATTTTCGCGTGAAATTCACAGATTTTTGGCTGTGATATACCCCTGCTATACCTAGTAGACAGGTCAAAATAATTTATTAAATTTGTCTGTTACATATTTGGGTGAAATTCACCAATTTTTGGGTGTGATATACCCCTGCTATACCTAGTAGACATGTAAACAAATTTCACTAATTTGTCTGTTACATTCTTGGGTGAAATTCACCAATTTTTGGCTGTGATATAACCCTGCTATACCTAGTAGACAGGTAAAAACATTTCACTAATTTGTCTGTTATATTCTTCGGTGACATTTTACCAATTTTGCCGTATACAAACCCCTGCTCTGCATAGGTGACAGGGAGTAAAATTTCAAAAATTCATCTTTAATTGATGCGCGCTTCCTCCTTTCATTCAATGCTTAAACTTTAACAACTTGTCCCACATTTGCACTTCAATAATTTGTCCCACTTTTCCGCTCTATCATATTTAATTAAAAAAATTATCCTCCCTTGGATGTGGTCTCTCTTTCTCACGCTCCCTCTCTGGCGTGGAACCCTGATTCACCGATAACCGTGATTAACATGGTAGGCTCAGAAAAGAACATCGAAAGTTGATAGAGAAGATATCCAAATGGATCGTGGACGTGCGATCAGGCAGAAGTTATCTAGAGTCTAACGTTTCCAAATCCTAAATACCCCAGTGACATTCCCTATAATTTTTAATTAATCATTCCAATAACAGGACATCTTAAGAGTCCTGTATTGTTATTTATCGTCACTACCTCTCCAAGTCAGGAGTGGGTATTTGCCGTTCGCCCCCTCCTTTCCTTCGATCCTTCAGTTTTAATAACTTTACCCACATTTCCGCTCGATCACAATTAAATTTCATCCATTGATCTCCTTTGGTTGTGGTCTCTCTTTCTCACGATCCCTCTCCGACGTGGAACCCTGATTCGCCGCTAATCGTGATCAACATGATAGGCGCAGAAAAGAAAATCGAAAGTTGATAGAGCAGATATCCAATTAGATCGTGAACATCACGGGGATGTGCGACATGGTGGGGCAGTATGTGTGCACACGCCTAAACGAACTGACTGATGGGTCTGCCCCCTGCAACTTCTGGGTCTCCAAATTGGGCACATGGCCTGAGCTTGCCCTTTATGCCTTGGAGGTGCTGGCCTGGCCTGCAGCCAGTGTATTGTCTGAACGTTTGTTTAGCATGACTGGAGGGGGTTATCACAGGTTATATTTCCCAATATTTTTGGGTGTACCCTAATTTAAAAAAAAATAAAAAAATAAAAGTTAAAACCAAAAAGCAGTGTAGGCTACCTCCTCCTCCTCCACCGCCGCTTCCACCTACACCGCCACATCCACTGCCTCCTCAACCTCCTACTTCATATGGACCTCGTCCTCCTAGATTAAGATTATTTTATATTTTTACGTATTTTATGTTATTTAAAGTAATTTCCCTATCCACATTTGTTTGCAGAGCACTTACCATGCTCTTAACCACATTTTTATGCCATGTGCAGCCCTCTAGCCCTTTCTATGACATTTTTACTGACCTGAACAGTTCTCAAAAGTTCAGGTCCCCATTGACTTCAATGGGGTTCGAGTTCGGGGTCAAGTTTGGGTCCTGAACTCAAACTTTTTTGTGAAGTTCGGCCGAACCCTTGGAGCCCGAACATCCAGGTGTGCGCTCAACTCTACTTGTAACATATTTTTGAGAATTGTTGGTACTTAAGCTTGTAATTAGGATTTTCTTTGGGGGGATTGATGTAAATTCTAATTTGTACACTGATCGAATAATCTCTAGGACCCAAGGATTTTGTGTTGTATTTTCCCAGGCAACCAGAAAATGTTTCAATCCCCCCCTATCCTGGCATCATTGCTTGTCGTCTGATTTAGTTTGTGGGTTAAGCAGGAAACCCCTTCCTTTGCCCCCTTTGGGGTAGCTCCAGTGGCCCGACTTTCCCTTGCCCCTGAAGGATTTGTTTTGACTAGAATAGGGGCAAAATGCTAATTTTGTTCTGAAGGATCTATCTTCCGGAAAACCCTTTTTCCTGTCAGCCGCTTTCTCCAAAATCCTATATAGAACTTGTCCAAAGACGTATTCTCCAGAGAAGGGGATTGAACAAAGCTTCATTTTTTTAACTTTGTCCCCTGACCAGGATTTCATGCAGAGAGCTCTGCGGGCAGCATTAGAAAGGCTCACATCTCTGGCACAGTATCGGATAGATTCTGCCGAGGCATCTTCCAGAAAGGCAGAAACAGACTTTAATAGTGGTATAGATTCTAATATCTCTTCACAAGAGATTTTATTTCTGATGTGATTCTCTAACTCATTCAGCCACAGGTACATGGATCTAGCCACCGAAGTGGCCGCTATATTTGTTTTTTGTCATGGAAGCCTCCCATGATTTTCTTAAAAGGGCATCTGCTTTACTCTCCATTGAGTCTCTGAGTTGGGCTGTGTCCTCAAATGGCAGTGAGGTCTTTTTGTTTACTTTAGCCACTTGTAGATCAATTTTTGGAACCTCGTCAAATAAGGATCAAACAGTAGACTTTTTTTAAACTCCTTGGAAATACCCAGCCTTTTCTCTTTGTCAGACCATTCTTCCATTGTCATATCTTAAATGTTCTCATTTATTGGGAACACTCTAGCACGTCTAATTCTAAGCCCTTCAAACATTTCATCCTAAATGGGCTTTTTGAATTTCTTCAATTCCCATGGTGGCATGAACTGCCTTTCAAAAGGTCACTCATTTCTTCAGAGGAAAAGTTAAATTTTCTATTTTCCTCAAGCACCTCTCCCTCAGAGAGAGATTCATCCTCATCCTAGGGTCTGGAAGAGAAAGCCTCAGAGGAAGAAATTGCCCTCACTCTTGGGTGCTTTGGGGGTTTGAGTTGGGAAGAATCTGTTACCCCTGATCTAGAGGCTCTTGGTTCATCCTGAACCACGGCTCTAATACTCTCAATGAGAGATGTCTGTTCCTGACGGATTACATCTGATATGCAGTCTTTGCAGAGTTTTTTGACATACGACTCAGGTAATATTTTTGAGCAGGATATGCATTTTTTAGGCTTTTTGATTTTCTTTTAAACCTCTTTTACCTGAGGATATGAGAAAAAAGAAGTAAAATCCAATACATCTTTGTATTTAACATAATATTCTGCAATTGCGGATGTCACATCACTAAAACACCCTCTTACAGTGTCTCAGTGTGTATATTTTTGCAAATGATTGTGTATGCATGTGTCTGTGTATGTGTGTAAATATAAGGTAACTTACTTATCTAAATCTTTTACCTACTAGTTTTTTGAGCCTGCATTCCATTTTTTCCCTTCGGCAATGATGCTCAAGTTATGCACTGTAAAAGTAAATAAGGAGAAGCACAATGACCAGAGAGCATGTAATTGAAAAATACAACTGTTCCTTGAAGATCAAGGATTGCCTTTATATGTCTCCAACTTCCCTTTGCAAAGTCAAGAGACACTTCCAAAACTATGGGACTGGAAGTGATCAGCACATATGAAATTATTTATCCCCAGCCCTCCCCCCCCCCCCCCCAAGTTTTAAGTTAATTGCATTTTCCATCAGACTCACACATTTTTGAACTAATACAATGTTTAATTTCTATGCAAATTATCTTTTTCCAAAGTTAAGGCAGATCAGATGTACTGAACTTTCTGTCTCTTTTACATACTGTATGTGGATAAATACATTTGAAAGTTTTCTGCCATCTATAAAGTATGCCCTTTGGGTTGCATGTACTGCTATGGAACAAGTACTGGCTGAATAGATTGCATTGGTTTATACTAGATATTAGGATTACTGAGTGACTTGTATAATACAGAACCTTAGTTCCATTTTTTGTTTTTTTTGCTAAACATCATAGACCAGTAAATACTGTATATAAAGATATGCATATGTAAGTCTTCAGATCTTTAAACTTTTTTAACATTTGATTATTTTGCGGCTTTGTGCTAAAACATGACAAAGAATTTTTTTTTTTACAATTTTTGAAAATTTATTAAAAAGGAAAAAATAGATTTTTGCATGGACATAAGTATTAAGACCCTTTCGCTAAGACACTTAACATTTACCTCTGGGGGTCTCATATTTCTTTTGATCATCTTCGAGATGTTTCTACGCCTTCATTGGGGTCCACCTATAGTAAATTCAGTTGAATGGACATGATTTGGATAGACACATACCTGCCCAAATAAGGTCTCGCAGCTAACAATGTATATCAAAGCGAAAACGCCATGAGGTGAAAAGAAGTGCCTGTAGGGCTCAGAAACAGGACTGTGTAAATGAACAGATCTGGAGAAGTGTACAAAAAAAGTCTCCTTCATTGAAAATTCCGAAAAGCCCAATGGTCTCCATAATTATTCAATGACAGAAGTATGGAACAGCCAGGACTTTTCCTAGAGCTGACTACACCACTAAAGTAAGTGATTGGGAGAGAAGAGCCTTAGTAAAAGAGATGACTCAAAGGACACTCTGACTGAGCTCCAAAGATCCTGTAAGTGGATAGAAGAAACTTCCAGAAGGTCAACCATCACTGCAGCACTCCACAAATCTAGGCTTTATGGCATAGTGGCCATAAAGAAGCCTCTCTTCAGTAAAAGACACATGAAAACCCACATGGAGTTTGCGAAAAAGTGTTTAGAGGACTCTCAGACAGTGAGAAACAAGATTTGATGAAACCAAGATTGAAATTCTAAGCATCATGTTGTCTAGTGGAAACCAGGCTTTGCTCATCACCTGCTCTAAAGTGAAGCATGATAGTGGCAGCATCATAAAGTGGGGGTGTTTTTCAGTGGCTGAAACAGGGAGACTGGTCAAGCAAAGCTCGATGGAGCAAAGTACAGAAATATTATTAATAAAAAATTGATCCAGAGTGCTCTGGTCCTTCTCGACAATGACCCTAATCACACAGACAAAACACGAGTGACTTAGGGACAACTCTATTAATGTCCTTGAGTGGCCCAGACAGAGCCATAAACTTGAACCCAATTGAACATCTCTGATGAGACCTTAAAATGGCTCCATTAAAAATAGATCCATCAAAGGTCCCAATCCAACCTTGAGAGGATCTGCAGAGAAGAATGGCAGAAGTCGAACATGTCGGTTTTGATTGTTTAGAAAAAATGTGTAAACCAAATTTTTTATGTGTCCGATAGACAGTATGATTGTAGCAAATAGACTTCGTGGGTATTTAGGTCTTTACCTAAATGCGATCTTTCCATTTAAAGGGATTACCCCATGAATCCAGTTCATATAAAGTCCCAATAGCTACGAACCCCTAATTTAAACTGCTTTTTCAATCCTCCTGCCCTGAAAAAAACATGCCCTTTTAATGTTTTCTTTTTCTCTTTGTCACCCTCAACACCACTGCTATACTTACCCATTTGTCCCTTTTATGCTTAAAACTCCCCAAATCCCTTGCTCTACATTACCACCAGTCAGTTTCTTTCAGCTCTGGTAGCTGTAAATATAGTTCTCAGTAAGTTCCCAATCAGTTATCTTCACAAAGGTCACAATAGTAAACCATTGCAGTCCATGGAGAAACAATCAAGCGATCTCATGGTAAAGATGAAAATTTATAAAAGATTCAAACACCCTTTACCCATTATAAAAATAAATAATAAAAAATAAAAATTATTAGTAAAACTATATATGCAATATGGTGAACCACATAACGGAAAAAAATCTAAATGGCCAATTAGCCACTTTTTGTTCACTTAAGTTCCAAAAGAAAATTGAATAAAAAGTCAAAACACTCCAAATAGTATCAATAAAAATTGTGGATTGACCTGCAAAAAATGAGCCCTCACACAGCTTTGTAGATATAAATATAAAAAAACTAATGGAGATCAGAATATGGAGATGCCTAGAAAAAATTCATTTTTTTCAAAGTTTTTATTTTTGAAAGTATTAAAAAACAAGAAAAACTATAAAAGTGTGGTATTGCAGCAATAGTACCGACCCTGAGAATAAATTTAACAGTCATTTGTACTGATTAGGGAATGTGGTAAAATGAAATCCATGAAACTCTGGCGGAATTGCATTTCTTTGAAATTTTTATTTGTTTTCCAGCTTCCCACTACATTGTGTGCAATATTAAATGGAGGCATTAACACGTACAACGCCCTCATATGGCTATGTAAAAGTTAAAAAAAATATGGTTTCGAGAAGGCAGGGAATAAAAAAATAAAAAAAAATGGTAAATTGGCTGCCACAGCGATTTTGTCACAATGTAGGGGGAACGACGACACCAGAATGACCACAGAAGGAAAATGACCCGAAACTAGGCCTCACAGCTAGGGAAAGAAAAAGGTCACCACCTAGGAAACCCTAAACCTAGCTCTGACTCCTGTTTATATGAATAGACCCTGAAGGTGGGAATATTCATACACCGGAAACCTAGTGTAAGAGTGATGTCATAATTGCTTACCGGAAATGAGGCATCATCTAGGCCTGGAAGGTAGGTAAGGAGTCCAATAGCTGAGACAATCTGGATCCCTGGATTAGTGGAGGCAAGCAGTGTCGAATAACAGTCTGGGTTGGTAACAGGTAAACACAGAAGTTAGGATAAGGCAGAAGCATGGTCAGGTAACAATCCAAATTCGGTACACGAGTAAACACAGCAGTTTAGGATAAGGCAGAAGCGTGGTCAGGTAACAATCCAAATTCGGTAAACGAGTAAACACAGCAGTTTAGGATAAGGCACAGGAGCTAGATAGAGGCAGGAAGCACAATAATCTGGCAAGGAGAAAGTGACAAGGTCTGGTTTCTATAGGAAGTTCCAAGCTGTGGCTGATTAGGCTAAACGAGCAGAGATTGCCCAAGACTAGGAAACTATTCACTAGGTTCAGGAGTGGAACTGTCCTGAGTAACAGATAGCTCAGTGAGCAAGGCTACCTCCTTGGACGCAGGAGTTTCCTGGTTTGATTCCTGACAGTACTCCCCCTCTTCCAGGATGACCTCCGGGCATCCCTGAGACTGGTTTATCAGGATATTGCTGAGGAAATTGTTTGGTGAGTCTAGGAGCATGAAGATTTTCTTCTGGTTCCCAATAATTTTCTTCTGAGCCACAGCCCTTCCACTTGATTAAGTACTGTAGCCTATTCTGATGGATTCTGGAGTCCAAGATCTTTTCAACTATAAATTCTTCTTCACCATGCACTATTACTGGTGGAAGAGGAGACAAATGGCGGCCTGGAAAAGTATTTTCAATACATGGTTTCAAGAGAGAACAATGAAAAAGAGGATGTACCTTTATAGACTCTGGAAGTTTTAATTGAAAGATGACTTCATAAATTTAGTCCTTTTAAGGACTATTGTGTGGTGGCAGGCTGGCAGCAATATAATATAGCGATTTTTTTTCCCCATACTTTGCAATACTTTTTCGATAGAGGGTGTCTGCAGTGACTTGTGAAAATTTTTTACAGACAACAAATTTTTTCCATAATTTATCCACACTTTGCCTATAAAGGGTGTCTGCAGTGAATTGTCACATCTGCGCTGCAATACCGTGTGTGTGTGTCAGGACCTAATATTGGGAAAAATATTACTGAGAAACAAATCTTTTTTTGCCATCATTTATCCACAATTTTCCTATAAACAGTGTCTGCAGTGAATTGTCACATCTGTGCTGCAATAGAGTGTGTGTGTCAGGGCCGGATATTGGGAAAAATATTAGCCCAATTTATTTATTTTTTTCCATCATTTATCCACACTTTGCCTATAAACGGTGTCTGCAATGAATTGTCACATCTGCGCTGCAATACCATGTCTGTGTCAGAGCCAGATATTGGGAAAAAATATTACTGACAAATATATTTTTTCCATAATTTATCCACACTTTGCCTATAAACAGTGTCTGCGGTGAATTGTCAAATCTGTGCTGCAATAGCGTGTGTGTGTGTCAGGCCCAGATATTGGGAAAAATATTAGCAAAAGCAATAATATTTTTTACATAATTTATCCACACTTTGCCTATAAACGGTCCATTATTACATATAACATTTAATATGAAGAAGGCGAGCATTAAGGGACGGGGAAGTGGCCATGATGCTGATGGTGCACGCAGAGGCCGCGGACCTGGGCGCGGTGAAAGTGTGTCTGCTGCCAGAGCACAAGAAAAATAATCATCCAAGATACCTAGATTCATGTCCCAGTTTGCAGAATGGCGCAAGACACCACTCTTGAAGTCAGCCCAGTGCGAGCAGGTGGTCGATTGGTTTGCAGCAGATAGTGCTTCCAGTCGGTTAAGCACCCCCCTGTCTTCCACCAAGTCCAGTCTCAGTAGCCAGGAGTCTGGTCCACACAATCCTCACCCTGATCCTCCTTCCTCCCACCAATTACAGTCTGGCCAAACAAGTGATCCCATGCTCGGATATTCCGATGACCTCTTTTCATCGCCATTAATTGATTTGGCCCTCTCGCCAAGCACGCTTGAAGAGGGACCTGAGATCTTGTGCCCCGATTCACAACCTCTTGAGCATCCAGAATCACAAGAACATGAAGCTGGGAAACGGCAATTAGTGTTTAATGAGGTGGATGATGAGACACAGTTGCCAATGACTCAACCGCAATTACTGTCTGAAGAGGTTGAGGAAGAGGATGACACACAGTTGTCAATCACTGAGGTTGTGGTTAGGTCAACAAATCAGGAGGATGATCAGAGTGAGGAAGTGGAAGAGGGGGTGCTGGACGACAAGGTCACTGACCCAACCTGGGAGGGTGGCAACAAGCCGAGCGAGGAGAGTACAGAGGGGGAGGGATCTGCAGCACTGCAACAGGCAGGAAGAGGCAGGGGGGTGGAAAAAGGTAGAAGACGGGTATGACTGAACAGGCCTGGAACTGTTCCATGGAGCACCACCTTGCGGAAATCTTCCTTGCCAAGGGGTAGGTGTTTGGCAGTATGGCGCTTTTTTGAGGAAAGTGCGGACAACAAAAGAATAGTAGTTTGCAACATGTGCCACACCAAAATGAGCTGGGGCGTGAACACTAGCAACCTCACCACCACCAGCATGATCCGCCACATGTCATCAAAGCACCCTAATAGGTGGGCCGAACGTGTGGGTCCACAATCTGTGTCTGCCGGTCACACCACTGTCTTCTCTTCCCCTGTGTTACGTGCTGGCCAATCCCCTGTCCAAGATGCAGGCCCAGATGCCTCCCGCCCTGCACCTGGAACTTTGCAAGCACCATCAGTGACCACATTCACTTCCCTGTCCCAGCGCAGCTTCCAAATGTCATTACCCCAGGCATTTGAACGCAAGCACAAATATTCAGCCACCCACCCACAGGCCGTAGCACTAAATGTGCAGCTTACCAAATCACTGGCCCTAGAAATGTTGCCATTTAGGCTTGTGAAAAATGAGACCTTCCGCAGCCTGATGTCGGCGGCTGTCCCTCGTTACACAGTTCCCAACCGCCACTATTTTTCAAGGTGTGCCGTGCCAGCCTTACACCAACATGTGTCCCTTAACATTAGACGTGCCCTGACCAACGCAGTTATTGGGAGGGTTCACTTAACCACGGACACATGGACACGTGCTTTCGGCCAGGGATGCTACATTTCCCTGACTGCACACTGGGTGAATGTTGTGGAGGCCAGCAGCGACTTGTACCCTGGGATGGCACAGGTGCTACTGACGCCAAGGATTGCGGACCCCAATTCCATCAGGGTTTCTGCCACTACCTACATTAGTGGCTCCAACCCCCACTTCTCCTCCGCCTCCTCCTCCTCCACTTCTACCTCCAAATTATCTGCGTGCAGCACCAGTTATTCATCAGTTGGTAGCTGGAAGCAGTGTAGCACTGCAGTGGGGAAACTCATATGCCTAGGTGACAAACAGTGCAACGCTGCAGAGCTATGGCAGTGGATAAGAGACCAGACATGAGCTTTGGCTCTTGCCACTCCACCTAGAACCAGGCATGGTTGTGTCTGATAATGGCCGTAACTTGGTGGCAGCTTTGGAGCTGGGCAACCTTAGACACATCCCATGCCTTGCCCATGTATTTAACCTTGTGGTTCAGCGGTTTCTAAAAACATACCCCAATTTGCCTGAGCTACTGGTGAAGGTGTGCCACGTGTGTGCACATTTCCGCAAGTCACAACATCTTCAGCCGGTCTGTCAATGCTGCAGCAGTGCTTGAAATTGCCAGCTCACTGGCTGTTGTGTGATATGAGTACACACTGGAACTCCACGTTTCACATGTTGGCCAGGCTTTGTGAGCAGCAGAGGGCAGTTGTGGAATACCAGCTGCAACATGGTTGTCGCCTTTCTAGTCAGCTTCTACTATTCACAAGCGAGGAGTGGGCATAGATGTCTGAACTCTGTGAGGTTTTACGCAACTATGAGGAATCAACACAGATGGTGAGCGGCGATAACGCTATTATCAGCGTCACCATCTCACTTCTGTGTCTTCTCAAACGCTCGTTGCTCACAATTAAGGACTAGTGTTGAGCGCGAATATTCGAATTGCAAATTTTTATCGCGAATATCGCAACTTCGAGAATTCGCGAAGAATAAGAATATTTGCCTCTATATTCGTTAAAGCAAATATTGAAAAGGGACATTAGAAGGGCAAAAATAATAAAAGTTTATTTGTGCTACAGGGATGGGGGTGAATGCCTACATTAATCATGAGACATAGTGACAAATCCGTCTAACCAGCTAATACAACCAATTTGTAGTTAATCAGGATCCAACCAGACCAGGGTAAATGGAGGATCACTGAGTTGTAGTTAGCAGACAGACGGACAATTATGTTAAAAATTGTGTATATAAATCCGCCGCATAGAAACCAATAGTAGTCCACTGAGATTCATTGGAAATATCACTCAGTGGTAAACTATGCTGACGGACTAAAGGCAAAGTGGTATGGTCCCTAAGTAGGTTCCATCAGGACCCCACCACATACAGCGCACATCTGCCACTACCCAGGGACAGTGGTATCGCTGGGCAGTGAGGGATAGTATGAGGAGTAGTTATGTGTGATAACGTATCTCCGAATAACTATCTCTGATGTGGAAGTCTATCATCACAGGTGAGAGGCTGTTGCTGCCACGGTACATGCAGCAATTAGCCTACCCGTGCAAACTGAACTACGGCTCGGAGCTGTTGCCGTCAGGGTATATGCAGCAAACAACCCGCCCGTATGTGTAGAACTACGGCTTGTTCTACACATACGGGCGGGTTGTTTGCTGCATATACCCTGACGGCAACAGCTCCGAGCCGTAGTTCAGTTTGCACGGGTAGGCTAATTGCTGCATGTACCGTGGCAGCAACAGCCTCTCACCTGTGATGATAGACTTCCACATCGGAGATAGTTATTCGGAGATACGTTATCACACATAACTACTCCTCATACTATCCCTCACTTTCGAAAAATACGGCATTCCGTATTTTTCGAATATAGTGCTATATTCTTGATTTTCGTATATAGCACTATTTTCGAAAAATTTCGAGTCATTTCATCAGTCAAGTATTACTATGCTTATTGCTAATGCTTAAAGCTTGTGTGCGGATCGCATGTTGTAAAGACGAATTTTTTTCGCTAAGGCTTAGGTTATGTTCCATGACAAGCAACCGTGCCGAGAATTCACTTGACATGTCAAAAGCGTTCAGTTACTCATATAATTTTAACTCTTTCTTATATTGTATGCGAAAATTCGCTACCATTAAATTCGTAAAAATTCTGTTTGTGTAATGGTTAGCTGGCTCTTCCCAAAGTGCTATATTCGTTTTTATTAATAGTGTACATATTTCCCAAAACTAAAGTGCAGAAGAGGCAAAAAAAAAAGAGGCAAAAAAATAATAATTATAGCACTATATTAGTTGAATTACAATCTATATGTGTATTTCACGAAATTTCTTAATATTGCTCTAACTTCGTCTTTTAGATTATTCGTAATATTGCTCTAACTCCGTCTTTTAGAATATTACGAATATTCTAAAAGACGAAGTTAGAGCAATATTAAGAAATTTCGTAAAATACACATATTAGCCTAGCCATAGTCATAGGAACGTTGTCTTATACAGGAAAAAAAAAATAATAATAATTGTACGATTAATTTAATCGCATATTATTCACGAAAAATAAAATAATTACGAATATTCGATTTCGACGAAAATAATACGAATATTCATTTGAATATTCGCAAAATATCGCGAAATCGAATATGGCACCTCCCGCTCATCACTATTAAGGACGACGCTGTGCATGTGGAAGAGGTCGAAAGGGGGGAAGACATTACAGTACACAGGTTGATGATAGTCAGACCACCCTCAGTTCGTCTTCTCAGCGCGAATTGGAGGCTGAAAAGGAGGAGAAGGAGGAGCAGGAGACGGTTGCCTTAGCTACAGAGGGTAGTACCCATGGAAGTTTAATTCCATCTGTTCTGATTGGGTGTGGAGAAGAGAAAGAAGAGAATGAGGAGATTGGGAGTGATAGCGACAGCAAAGTCTCGCCTGTTGGTACTCTGGCACACATGGCTGACTTCATGTTAGGCTGCCTTTCCCGCGACCCGCAAGTTATATGCATTTTAAACAACACAGGTTACTGGTTGTTAACCCTTCTCAACCCCTGCTACAAACTTCTCATCTCTCATTCCTTTGGTGGAGAGTTCGAGGCGCTCTACACTTTGGAGGTGCTGGCCTGCCCTGCCACCAGCGTTTTGTCTGAGCTTGTATTTAGTGCTTCTGGTGGCATTATAACAGATAAGCGTATCCGCCTGTCAACTGAAAATTCTGACAGGTTGACTCATATAAAAATGAACAAGGACTGGATTGACCATTACTTCTCGACTTCACCAGAGGAATGCTCATGAACATATAGGCACTTTACATGTGTTGTTTTTAATGTAGTTACACCCACCAAATTTTAACACCAGGTCATTAAAGACACATAGTGATGAGGTAAGCCTACACAAATCAAAAACATGAACACTCCACAAAAAAATTGGACTACGGCTCCTCCATATAGAAACAGAGAAAATTATTTATTAAATATACAGTCGTGGCCAAAAGTTTTGAGAATGACACAAATATTAGTTTTCACAAAATTTGCTGCTAAACTGCTTTTAGATCTTTGTTTCAGTTGTTTCTGTGATGTAGTGAAATATAATTACACGCACTTCATACGTTTCAAAGGCTTTTATCGACAATTACATGACATTTATGCAAAGAGTCAGTATTTGCAGCGTTGGCCCTTCTTTTTCAGGACCTCTGCAATTCGACTGGGCATGCTCTCAATCAACTTCTGGGCCAATTCCTGACTGATAGCAACCCATCATAATCACTTCTTGGAGTTTGTCAGAATTAGTGGGTTTTTGTTTGTCCACCCGCCTCTTGAGGATTGACCACAAGTTCTCAATGGGATTAAGATCTTGGGAGTTTCCAGGCCATGGACCCAAAATGTCAACATTTTGGTCCCCGAGCCACTTAGTTATCACTTTTGCCTTATGGCACGGTGCTCCATCGTGCTGGAAAATGCATTGTTCTTCACCAAACTGTTGTTGGATTCTTGGAAGAAGTTGCTGTTGGAGGGTGTTTTGGTACCATTCTTTATTCATTGCTGTGTTTTTGGGCAAAATTGTGAGTGAGCCCACTCCCTTGGATGAGAAGCAACCCCACACATGAATGATCTCAGGATGCTTTACTGTTGGCATGACACAGGACTGATGGTAGCGCTCACCTTTTCTTCTCCGGACAAGCCTTTTTCCAGATGCCCCAAACAATCGGAAAGAGGCTTCATCGGAGAATATGACTTTGCCCCTGTCCTCAGCAGTCCATTCACCATACTTTCTGCAGAAGATCAATCTGTCCCTGATTTTTTTTTGGAGAGAAGTGGCTTATTTGCTGCCCTTCTTGACACCAGGCCATCTTCCAAAAGTCTTCGCCTGCTGCCATTCCTCCTGGCACTTGCTGGACTTTCTTGGACTCCCTGAAGCCTTCTTTTTATTTTTTTTGGTTTTAAACAGTTTTTATTGAGCAAATCAATAAAATATAAAATTAGAATAGTGGAGGGAAGACATGTCTCCACTACTCTTGCATAGGTCACAAACAGAATACAGGTCTGTCAAGTGTATACTAAGTAATACAGCTTTATCATTAAGGCAAGTCCATAAAAAGATATCAAATGGATAAAATGGCTAGTGGTCATCATTCTTTGCGTCGATGAGTCATTGAGCATCACATCTCATCACATCCGAGACGGGTCCAAGTGGGGAGGGTATTGCCCTCTGTAGAATTTGCAAATAAGGAGGTAATAGAAGTGGAGGGAGAAGTTGAGTGTAGCTAGCTCGCAGGAATAAGTTCTCTGAAAGAACACTTACTGCAGGATATTTTCTAATAACCTCTAAAGGAGATCCAACGCTCCCAGACCTTTATAAATTTGTGGTGAGATCTCAGTTCCCATGAGGATAACTCTTCTAGACGGTAAATCTTTTTTCTGGAACCACTGTCAATTTTCTGGAACCACTGTTCTATAGAAGGTACCTCGGTGGATAGCCATAATAGAGGGATCAACAGTTTGGCAGCATTTATTAGATGATTAAAGAGCGCCAAATTAGGTGAAGGAGGGTCTCACGGGTAAAGATTCAGGAGAGCTACTTCAGGTGTTGGAGTAATATTAGATCCACATGTCTCATTACATGTTTGAAAAATCTTATCCCACCATTTTAACAAAATTGGGCACGTCCACCATATGTGGAGGAAAGTACCTCTCTCCTTTAAGCATCTCCAACATGTGTCGGAAGCTGAAGTCGAGTAAAAACATGTCTTGTCAGGGGTTTTATACCACCTTGTGATCATTTTATAATTATTCTCCTGGATCTTGACACATCTCGAGGCCTTATGTGAGGAGTTAAAAATAGTAATGGTATCAACCGGGGATAAACATTTATCTAAGTCTTTTTCCCACAATCTAATAAAAGCTGGCGTTAGGGCGAACGGAGGAGTCCTCAATCTGTTATACCACTGTGATATCAATTTATGAGGTGTGGAATCTTGAGAGATAATGTGTTCGAACCAAGTTATGGGGCGTAGCAAGGTGTGCAGATGGGCGTTTTGGGACATGTAGGACCGTAGAAAATGAAGCCCAACGAAGCTGGAGCAGGGTGTTTTCAAGAGATCGCCCATTTCCTTTATGGAGAGTAGCTGGCCTTTACTATAAAGATCCGTCAATCTCATCTTAGACCGACTAATCTCCGTAGGAAGGCTGCTTCTTAAGGCCTGGGGAGCTAAGTCAAAAACATCCTCTATTCTGAGAGTAGGGGATGGTAATGGGGAGTTTAGGGGAGTATTTGTAAGGTGTACCATGCGTGCAAGGTAGCTTTCATAATCGGGGTGAAATTTGGATGGAGAGGCATCTGGGACATGCGACCCAATAGAGCCGCTCTGAAAGGAAGTCAAAGCAAGGATTCTTCCATCGGGACCCAGGATTTCTGTTTGGGGGCAGATAACCAATCTACTACTCTGGAGAGTAAGACAGGTCTACCGTATAATTTGGGGTCTGGCAATGAAATACCACCTCTCTCCCTCGGGTAAGACAGAGATCTGTAGGACATTCTAGCCTTTTTCTTGTTCCAAATGAAGGATCGGAACATGGATCTAAGTTTGGAGTAGTATGTGGAGGGAACGGGGATTGGTAGGGTCTGTTGAAGATAAGTGAGTTTTGGAATGATGAGAGAAAGCAGGATATTTTTCCTCCCAAACCACGAAAGTGTAGGGACATCCAGGGAAGTTAAGTCCTCTGCCAATTTATCCTGGAGAGGGATATAGTTCAAGTTAAAGAGTTGGTTTGGGTCTGTACTTATTTTCACACCTAGGTAGGTTAGGAAAGGGGAAGACCAAATAAAAGGTGAACATGCCTCAAGGTGAATCTTCACAGAGTTTTTAAGACCAGTTGAAATTATCAATGATTTGTTGTGATTCACCTTGAAATTGGAGAGTGATCCATATGTTTTCAGGTGGCCATAGATCTTAGGAAGAGCTGATTCGGGGTTACTTACTATTAAGAGCAAGTCATCCGTGAAGGCAGCAATTTTGTGCTGTTGGTCCCCAAGAGATATTCCCTGGATGTCCGTATCCATCCGGATGGTCTGTAGAAGAGGTTCTAGGGCAAGGACAAACAGGAGGGGGGATAAGGGGCAGCCCTGATGGGTGCCATTGTGTATCAAAAGGGATCAGACAGGGTATCATTAACCCGGACTGATGCTGAGGCATGAAAGTACATAGCTTCTATGGCGTGTATACTGTAAAGGGGAGGGAAAATTGCGAGATCGCAACGCTGAATACATAAAAGACCAGTTGACTCTGTCGAAAGCCTTCTCAGCGTCTGTGCTAAGAAGGACTAGGGGGAGGCCTTTTCTCTTGACATAATGGATGATATTAAGTATACGGGCCGTATTATCTTTCCCCTCTCTGTGTTTCACAAAATTAGTGAGGGAAGTAGCTTCGCCAATCTGTTTGCCAGCATCTTGGCTAAAAGTTTTAAATCTATGTTAAGAAGGGAAATGGGCCTGTAGATGGAGCATAAAGAGTGGTCTTTACCCTCCTTGGGAATTAGTGTAATGTGGGCTCTGGTCATATTAGTAGATAATGGCACACCCTGTAGAAAGTTATTGTAAACTGGTAAAAGGTGTGGGATCAATTCTTCATGAAAAGACAAGAAGTATGGTGTAGGGAGTCCATCAGGACCTGGGCATTTCCCTCTGGGGGAATTTTTAATGGCATCCAAAAGTTCCTCAGAGGAGAATGGAGAAGCTAAGTGGATTTTGTCCTGTTCCGAGAGTGAGGGGAGGTTCAAACCTTCTAAGTATAAACTAGAAGGCGTCGTAGATTCCATGTTACCCGAGAGAGAATGTGTTGGGTTGAGATTATAAAGGGATTCGTAATAATCCCTGAATAAGGAAGCTATTTTATTTGATTCAAAAGTTAGTTCGCCCTCTGGGGTTTTCAATTTATGTACATAGTTATTTAGTTTCCTACGTTTGAGCCTGGACATCATATATCATATAGCGGGAGGCTTTATTTCCGTGCGCAAATATTTTGTATTGGGAGTGCAAGAAGAGCTTGGCCGAGGCCACATTTAAAAGGTTTTTGAGGGAGGCCCTACAAGAGGATAGTTCCTGTAAGTGAGATTCTAACAGAGACCTTTTGTGAGCACTTTCCAGGGAACAGATTTTTTCATGCAGGGGATCTATTTGTTT
Organism: Bufo bufo; assembly: GCF_905171765.1. Lineage (NCBI taxonomy): Eukaryota > Metazoa > Chordata > Amphibia > Anura > Bufonidae > Bufo > Bufo bufo. Next base: position 213,443,226 of record NC_053389.1, read on the forward strand.
TTGTCTCTCTTTTTTAAGTTGAGCCCCCAGGCTAATACAGTGGACCCTTATATACGCTTTATGGGCGTCCCAAATTGTTTGTGGATATACCTCAGGGGTGCAGTTTATAGTAAAGTATTCTTCTAAAAGGCGTTTCAATATTGATTTAGTATCTGATGAACTAATGAGCTGTTCATTAAATCACCAATGGCTAGTGGGTCTATGGTTAAGGGGGGACTTCATATGAAGATATATGGGGGCATGGTCTGATAGGATTATGAATCCTATATCAACCCTAGAACACAACTGGAGATGTTCCTTTGAAACAAATAGATAGTCTAATCGTTGATATGACTTATGTAGTGGTGAGTAAAAGGTATAATCTCTAGAATCTGGGTGTATGGTACGCCAGACATCAATCAAATGAACTTTGGCCAGATTACACAGCAGAGAGCGAATGCCCTTCTGGGATTCGGCAGATTTATGGGAAGAGGAATCGATGAGGGGATGGAGGACAAGATTTAAGTCTCCTCCTAACACCGTAATGCCATCTCTAAAAGATTCCAATTTTAGTAATAATGATTTAAGCCAGGGTATTTGGCGACTATTCGGGGCATAAATATTCACAAAGGTATAAAGGTGTTGACCTATCTTCCCTTTGATCATTATAAAATGACCATCAGGGTCGCATAATTGATCGTCTAAGATAAAGGGGACCTTGCCCTGAAAGCCAATGCTTACTCCTCTAGAGTTTGACGTAGGGGAACCACAATGATACCAATTAGGGTAGAATGAAAAGGATAGGTTGGGGAAGTGATGGGTCTTAAAGTGTGTTTCCTGCAGGAAAACTATGTTCGCTTTATCTTTCCTCAATATCCCGAAAATCTGGCTCTGCTTGGATGGTGAATTACAGCCCTTAACGTTATAAGAGGCAATTTTAATAGCCATCATGGGGGTAAAGAGGAGAGGCAAAATGCTGGAACATGTAAGCCTGAGAGCTTGTTACAATATTGAATTGTTTAAAGTACTTAACGTCTGGTTGGACTAGTAGATATAAAGGTCGTAGCCTTGGTAATGGGATGACCCGTCTCGGATGGACACAGTTCCAAATTTTGAGAAACCTGTATGAAAAATAGTAAAACATACAAAAGATGAACAAATGAAAAACGAGAACAAAAATAACAGATGGGTCCTGAGTAGAGTTGAGCGAACACCTGGATGTTCGGGTTCGAGAAGTTCGGCCGATCTTCCTGGAAATGTTCGGGTTCGGGATCCGAACTCGACCCGAACTCGACCCGAACTTCGCCCCGAACCCGAACCCCATTGAAGTCAATGGGGACCCGAACTTTTCGGCACTAAAAAGGCTATAAAATAGTCCAGGAAAGGGCTAGAGGGCTGCAAAAGGCAGCAAAATGTAGGTAAATCCCCGGCAAACAAATGTGGATAGGGAAATTAATAAAAATAAAATAAATTAAAATTAACCAATATCAATTGGAGAGAGGTCTCATGGCAGAGAATCAGGCTTCATGTCATAGCAGAGAATCAGGCTTCACGTCACCCACCTCTGGAACAGGCCATTGTCAGATATTTAGGCCCCGGCACCCAGACAGAGGAGAGAGGTCCCATAGCAGAGAATCAGGCTTCATGTCATAGCAGAGAATCAGGCTTCAAGTCATAGCAGAGAATCAGACTTCATGGCATAGCAGAGAATCAGGCTTCACGTCACCCACCACTGGAACAGGCCATTGTCAGATATTTAGGCCCCGGCACCCAGACAGAGGAGAGAGGTCCCATAGCAGAGAATCAGGCTTCATGTCATAGCAGAGAATCAGGCTTCAAGTCATAGCAGAGAATCAGGCTTCATGGCATAGCAGAGAATCAGGCTTCACGTCACCCACCACTGGAACAGGCCATTGTCAGATATTTAGGCCCCGGGACCCAGACAGAGTAGAGAGGTCCCATAGCAGAGAATCAGGCTTCATGTAATAGCAGAGAATCAGGCTTCATGTCACCCAACACTGGAACAGGCCACTGTCAGATATTTTTAGGCCCCGGCACCCAGACAGAGGAGAGGTTCATTCAACTTTGGGTTGCCCCGCAATATAATGGTAAAATGAAAATAAAAATAGGATTGAATGAGGAAGTGCCCTGGAGTACATTAATATATGGTTAAGGGGAGGTAGTAATAAATGTCTAATCTGCAAAAGGGATGGACAGGTCCTGTGGGATCCATGCTTGGTTCATTTTTATGAACGTCAGCTTGTCCACATTGGCTGTAGACAGGCGGCTGCGTTTGTCTGTAATGACGCCCCCTGCCGTGCTGAATACACGTTCAGACAAAACGCTGACCGCCGGGCAGGCCAGCACCTCCAAGGCATAAATGGCTAGCTCTGGCCACGTGGACAATTTGTAGACCCAGAAGTTGAATGGGGCCGAACCATCAGTCAGTACATGGAGGGGTGTGCACACGTACTGTTCCACCATGTTAGTGAAATGTTGCCTCCTGCTAACACGTTCCATATCAGGTGGTGGTGCAGTTAGCTGTGGCGTGGTGACAAAACTTTTCCACATCTCTGCCATGCTAACCCTTCCCTCAGAGGAGCTGGCCGTGACACAGCTGCGTTGGCGACCTCTTGCTCCTCCTCTGCCTTCGCCTTGGGCTTCCACTTGTTCCCCTGTGACATTTGGGAATGCTCTCAGTAGCGCGTCTACCAACGTGCTCTTGTACTCGCGCATCTTCCTATCACGCTCCAGTGCAGGAAGTAAGGTGGGCACATTGTCTTTGTACCGGGGATCCAGCAGGGTGGCAACCCAGTAGTCCGCACACGTTAAAATGTGGGCAACTCTGCTGTCGTTGTGCAGGCACTGCAGCATGTATTCGCTCATGTGTGCCAGGCTGCAAGGACAAGCTGTCCTCTGTGGGAGGCGTATCATCATCGTCCTGCGTTTCCCCCCAGCCACGCACCAGTGATAGTCCGAGCTGCGTTGGGTGCCACCCCGCTGTGAACATGCTTCATCCTCATCCTCCTCCACCTCCTCCTCATCCTCGTCCTCCTCGTCCTCCAGTAGTGGGCCCTGTCTGCCCACATTTGTACCTGGCCTCTGTTGTTGCAAAAAACCTCCCTCTGAGTCACTTCGAAGAGACTGGCCTGAAAGTGCTAAAAATGACCCCTCTTTCTCCTCCACCTCCTCCTGGGCCACCTCCTCTTCCATCATCGCCCTAAGTGTTTTCTCAAGGAGACATAGAAGTGGTATTGTAACGCTGATAACGGCGTCATCGCCACTGGCCATGTTGGTGGAGTACTCGAAACAGCGCAACAGGGCACACAGGTCTCGCATGGAGGCCCATTCATTGGTGGTGAAGTGGTGCTGTTCCGCAGTGCGACTGACCCGTGCGTGCTGCAGCTGAAACTCCACTATGGCCTGCTGCTGCTCGCACAGTCTGTCCAGCATGTGCAAGGTGGAGTTCCACCTGGTGGGCACGTCGCATCTGAGGCGGTGAGCGGGAAGGCCGAAGTTATGCTGTAGCGCAGACAGGCGAGCAGCGGCAGGATGTGAACGCCGGAAGCGCGAACAGACGGCCCGCACTTTATGCAGCAGCTCTGACATGTCGGGGTAGTTGTGAATGAACTTCTGCACCACCAAATTCAGCACATGCGCCAGGCAAGGGATGTGCGTCAAACCGGCTAGTCCCAGAGCTGCAACGAGATTTCGCCCATTATCGCACACCACCAGGCCGGGCTTGAGGCTCACCGGCAGCAACCACTCGTCGGTCTGTTGTTCTATACCCCGCCACAACTCCTGTGTGGTGTGGGGCCTGTCCCCAAAACATATGAGTTTCAGAATGGCCTGCTGACGTTTACCCCGGGCTGTGCTGAAGTTGGTGGTGAAGGTGTGTGGCTGACTGGATGAGCAGGTGGAAGAAGAGGAGGAGGAAGCCGAGTAGGAGGAGGAGGCAACAGTAGTCAAAAAATGTTGCCCTGCGATCCTTGGCGGCGGAAGGACGTGCGCCAAACAGCTCTTCGCCTGGGGCCCAGCCGCCACTACATTTACCCAGTGTGCAGTTAGGGAGATATAGCGTCCCTGGCCGTGCTTACTGGTCCACGTATCTGTGGTTAGGTGGACCTTGCCACAGATGGCGTTGCGCAGTGCACACTTGATTTTATCGGATACTTGGTTGTGCAGGGAAGGCATGGCTCTCTTGAAGAAGTAGTGGCGGCTGGGAACAACATACTGTGGGACAGCAAGCGACATGAGCTGTTTGAAGCTGTCTGTGTCCACCAGTCTTAAAGACAGCATTTCATAGGCCAGTAGTTTAGAAATGCTGTCATTCAGGGCCAGGGATCGAGGGTGGCTAGGTGGGAATTTACGCTTTCTCTCAAATGTTTGTGAGATGGAGAGCTGAACGCTGCCGTGTGACATGGTTGAGATGCTTGGTCACGGAGGTGGTGGTGTTGGTGGTACATCCTCTGTTTGCTGGGCGGCAGGTGCCAACGTTCCTCCAGAGGCGGAGGAAGAGGCCGAGGCGGCGGCAGCAGCAGAAGAGGTAGCAGGGGGAGCCTGAGTGAGTTCCTTGTTTTTAAGGTGTTTACTCCACTGCAGTTCATGCTTTGCATGCAGGTGCCTGGTCATGCAGGTTGTGCTAAGGTTCAGAACATTAATGCCTCGCTTCAGGCTCTGATGGCACAGCGTGCAAACCACTCGGGTCTTGTCGTCAGCACATTGCTTGAAGAACTGCCACGCCTGGGAACTCCTTGAAGCTGCCTTTGGGGTGCTCGGTCCCAGATGGCGGTGGCCAGTAGCAGACGGACTCTCTTGGTGGCGGGTCTTCTGCTTTTGCCCACTGCCCCCTCTTTTGCTACGCTGTTGGCTCGGTCTCACCACTGCCTCTTCCTCCGGATTCTGAAAGTCAGTGGCACGACCTTCATTCCATGTGGGGTCTAGGACCTCATCGTCCCCTGCATCGTCTTCCACCCAGTCTTCCTCCCTGACGTCCTGTTCAGTCTGCACACTGCAGAAAGACGTAGCAGTTGGCACCTTTGTTTCGTCATCATCAGAGACGTGCTGAGGTGGTATTCCAATGTCCTCATCAGGAAACATAAGTGGTTGTGCGTTAGTGCATTCTATCTCTTCCACCCCTGGGGAAGGGCTAGGTGGATGCCCTTGGGAAACCCTGGCAGCAGAGTCTTTAAACAGCATAAGAGACTGCTGCATAACTTGAGGCTCAGACAGTTTCCCTGATATGCATGGGGGTGATGTGACAGACTGATGGGCTTGGTTTTCAGGCGCCATCTGTGAGCTTTCTGCAGAAGACTGGGTGGGAGATAATGTGAACGTGCTGGATCCACTGTCGGCCACCCAATTGACTAATGCCTGTACCTGCTCAGGCCTTACCATCCTTAGAATGGCATTGGGCCCCACCAAATATCGCTGTAAATTCTGGTGTCTACTGGGACCTGAGGTAGTTGGTTCACTAGGACGTGTGGCTGTGGCAGAACGGCCACGTCCTCTCCCAGCACCAGAGGGTCCACTAACACCACCACGACCATGTCCGCGTCCGCGTCCCTTACTAGATGTTTTCCTCATTGTTACCGTTCACCACAATAAGAAAAAAATTATTTGGCCCAATGTCTTGAATTCAAATTCAGGCCTTTTTTTACAGACACCTAACACTATCTGGCTATCTATTTAGGTACCGTATTACACTAATACAGGCACAGCAGTAACGACAGATTTAGCTGAATATAAATTGTAGGCCTAGTATTTAGGCGCTGGATGACAGGTATCCCTTTTATGGACAGAATTAGACTTGGAAATGCACGGTAGCGTGTGAAGTTATTGAGGATGACCCTATCTGCACCTTCAATTTAATATACCCTTTTATGGATAGATTTAAACTTGGCCTGATAGAGCAGAAACCACTAATTTAGGGAATTGCTAAGTTGGGAATTGTATTCAACCCAGAACAAAAACTGTGCTTCGGCAGACAGCAGACAGTATTACAATTGGCTAGCCACAGCTGAAACACCAGATTTCAGCTGTGGCTAGCAATTGTATTTTACCCCTCAATAAAATAGCAAGCACAGCCAAGCCCCTGATGTAGGATATAGCAAAAAACAACAACACACTATTGATGGTTAAAAATGGACTTGGTGGCAGACACAAAATGGCCGCCGATCACCCCAGAAAAAAGTGACTGAAAAACGCTCTGGGCAGCCTTAAAACAGTGAGCAATTGAATAGCAGAGGTTGTATGATACACAGCTGTATATCGATCACTTCAGTAAATAAATCCCTGCCTAATCTCGCCCTAACAGCAGCAGCTGCATCCTCTCCCTACACTGATCAGAGCAGAGTGACGTGCGGCGCTACGTGACTCCAGCTTAAATAGAGGCTGGGTCACATGCTGCACTGGTCAATCACAGCCATGCCAATAGTAGGCATGGCTGTGATGGCCTCTTGGGCCAAGTAGTATGACGCTTGTTGATTGGCTGCTTTGCAGCCTTTCAAAAAGCGCCAAGAAAGCGCCGAACACCGAACCCGAACCCGGACCTTTACGAAAATGCAGTTCGGGTTCGCTCATCCCTAGTCCTGAGGGACCTGTAGAGAGGGGGGAAGTGGCATTTTGCCAAATATGGACCCGGCTCTCTTATGGCTATTATCATAGAAGCCGCTCAGTTGAGGCTAAAACATATAGAGGATAAAAGAGAATGGGCGTATTGAACCTTAAATTCCCTCAGTAGATCGCTTGGTCTAATGGTATTTAAAGGAAGGGGAGTGAGCATATAGATGAGTAATGGGGGTAAAGGCTATGGTATGGGGGAGAAAGGGGAGAGAGCGAAATATAGTAAGTAGGGTGATAAGAGGGTCAGAGGATATCCTGTTTTAATGGATAACTTCAGGTCGTATGACTCAGGGGTATGGATAATTGGGATTTGGAGTAATAACTCGAGGGGCCAAATTTTTCAGGTGGAATAAAATTAAGCCAGGGGCCGCTGAATACATAAGTTAGCCCTAAGGCGCTGAGAACATAGTATGGCTTTATAGTGCCGGCTACACATTGAGTCATCTCAGGGAAAGAAGAGCACTGAAGCAATGTGCAGTCGGGAATACCGTCAGGGGTGTCTGAATACCTATTTTAATGTTCAGTGTCATCGGGTACACCGCCCTGTGGTGATTAGGAAATGTTGGGTATATACGACAACTGGACGGTTTGAAGAGACTCACAAGGTTATTCCCTACCAGAGATGCTAGTGGACATAATAAAATGTAGGGTACAATGTCCCCAGGTAGACTGCATTATAGTGGACATGGAAAGCAGAATACATAGTTTAACATATCTTTGAGGGACCCAAAGCAAATCAAGGCAAAACAATGTCAGATATACAATGGGTATCTGAAATGAAGAAAGGTATGATGTGATATGCCGTCGGGTTATTCGGCAAATAACATCGAGAGCTCAGCATAGCTTGGTAATATAATGAATATCGCAGAGCATTAAGAAACCAGTTACAACATGTGTCAACATACAGAGGGAAAATCGTAATGCATGACATCGTCGGGTATATCGCACCGCATCTACCAGGAAATGCTGAGAGTCCAAGATGGCTGGACGGCTCCCAGAACTCAACAAGGCAGAACACCCACAGGTAAGTTAAGAAACAGAATATGTCGTACGACATCTTGTTATTAGGCGACAGCCTTGTGGAGGTCAAGAGAGGCTAAATACAAATTTTAGCCCGGCGGCTCTTAAGACAGTATAAAGCTATAAAGTACTAATTACATAATAATCTCGAATAGCAAAAGACTGGGTATTACTCTTGATATTAGTCCCGGAATATCAGGTTTAACCTCAAGGAAAGAGAGAAAAGGGGAAAGTCAGGGAGTATACCCAGAGACGTAAATAGAGGAGGTAAGGGCAGGGATATAGGGAGAGAAAGATTGAAAGGCTTATACTCATCAATCGGGACAAAAGGTGAGGAGATATAGCGATTCTGGATTTCAGAAGACGTCCGCAGCTATGCGTCTTGGGGTGAGAGGCTGATTTTTCTTCTTCTCCTTTTGCCTTTGGGCTTTGGGGGTGCCTTTTGTTTCAAATGGCACAACTCTGGGAAGTTTCGGTAATGATGTTAGGCCCTGGACAGCGTCCCAATCCTCAATGTCCAGGGGGTTAATATCCAGAAGATCGAATGCAGGGCCTAAGTCCAGGTGAGACTTGATGGTAATCCGCTTGCCTTGATGAGAAAAGGACAATCCGAACGGGAACTGCCATCGGTAGAGGATTTTATGGCTTCTGAGCCAATCTGTGAGAGGCTTGAGGGTCCTTCTTTTCTGAAGAGTCATCGAAGCCAGATCTTGAAATATATTAATCGGCAACCCATTATATTTTGCTCCACCTGGTAGATGAGCCTTGGTAATTATAGCTTCTTTATCCTGGAAGTGGAGAAATCGGCAGATTATATCTCTAGGGGGCTCATTGCCCTTCGGTTTCGGACGTAAAGCCCGATGAGCTCTCTCAATTACTATACAGGGAGTGCAGAATTATTAGGCAAGTTGTATTTTTGATGATTAATTTTATTATTGAACAACAACCATGTTCTCAATGAACCCAAAAAACTCATTAATATCAAAGCTGAATATTTTTGGAAGTAGTTTTTAGTTTGTTTTTAGTTTTAGCTATTTTAGGGGGATATCTGTGTGTGCAGGTGACTATTACTGTGCATAATTATTAGGCAACTTAACAAAAAACAAATATATACCCATTTCAATTATTTATTTTTACCAGTGAAACCAATATAACATCTCAACATTCACAAATATACATTTCTGACATTCAAAAACAAAACAAAAACAAATCAGTGACCAATATAGCCACCTTTCTTTGCAAGGACACTCAAAAGCCTGCCATCCATGGATTCTGTCAGTGTTTTGATCTGTTCACCATCAACATTGCGTGCAGCAGCAACCACAGCCTCCAAGACACTGTTCAGAGAGGTGTACTGTTTTCCCTCCTTGTAAATCTCACATTTGATGATGGACCACAGGTTCTCAATGGGGTTCAGATCAGGTGAACAAGGAGGCCATGTCATTAGATTTTCTTCTTTTATACCCTTTCTTGCCAGCCACGCTGTGGAGTACTTGGACGCGTGTGATGGAGCATTGTCCTGCATGAAAATCATGTTTTTCTTGAAGGATGCAGACTTCTTTCTGTACCACTGCTTGAAGAAGGTGTCTTCCAGAAACTGGCAGTAGGACTGGGAGTTGAGCTTGACTCCATCCTCAACCCGAAAAGGCCCCACAAGCTCTGTCCTGGAGGCTGGTTTTAAAGTCAGTATAAAACTGAGTCTGCTTATATAGAACCTACCATTAGCCATCTGGCTCCAGGAGAAGTATATGGTGGGTTCAGCATGCATGTTGGTACTTGCATCCCTGGATCCGATGAAAGCTGTAATGGCACCGGACGGGGTTACAAGCAAAGTGTACTTGGCTTGCATGCTGACCTGCATTCCCTGGATTTTATGTGGCTGTCATGGCCCATGAACAGGTAGGAACAAGAGTTAGGGACCACTCAATGGAGACGACCTTGACGCGGTGAGTGGCTTACTATGCTTTGGCCAAAATATAAACCAATGTCTCATCCAGCATGGAGGGCAGAGTGCTGGATGCAGTGTGCGATCACATTTGCATTTTCCGTTTGTGTATGTAGTTCGCCATGGTGATGTGCACCTGCAGGCAGGTTATGCGGACTCAACCCCTTATATTTTTTTCTTTGTAGCATATATTGGAGGCGTGGCGATCTCCTTTGAGTCAAGCACACCTGACCAGTTAATCTGTCCTGGAGGCTGGTTTTAAAGTCAGTATAAAACTGAGTCTGCTTATATAGAACCTACCATTAGCCATCTGGCTCCAGGAGAAGTATATGGTGGGTTCAGCATGCATGTTGGTACTTGCATCGCTGGATCCGATGAAAGCTGTAATGGCACCGGACGGGGTTACAAGCAAAGTGTACTTGGCTTGCATGCTGACCTGCATTCCCTGGATTTTATGATGCTGTCATGGCCCATGAACAGGTAGGAACAAGAGTTAGGGACCACTCAATTGAGACGACCTTGACGCGGTGAGTGGCTTACTATGCTTTGGCCAAAATATAAACCAATGTCTCATCCAGCATGGAGGGCAGAGTGCTGGATGCAGTGTGCGATCACATTTGCATTTTCCGTTTGTGTATGTAGTTCGCCATAGTGATGTGCACCTGCAGGCAGGTTGTGCGGACTCAACCCCTTATATTTTTTTCTTTGTAGCATATATTGGAGGCGTGGCGATCTCCTTTGGGTCAAGCACACCTGACCAGTTAATCTGTCCTGGAGGCTGGTTTTAAAGTCAGTATAAAATTGAGTCTGCTTATATAGAACCTACCATTAGCCATCTGGCTCCAGGAGAAGTATATGGTGGGTTCAGCATGCATGTTGGTACTTGCATCCCTGGATCCGATGAAAGCTGTAATGGCACCGGACGGGGTTACAAGCAAAGTGTACTTGGCTTGCATGCTGACCTGCATTCCCTGGATTTTATGTGGCTGTCATGGCCCATGAACAGGTAGGAACAAGAGTTAGGGACCACTCAATTGAGACGACCTTGACGCGGTGAGTGGCTTACTATGCTTTGGCCAAAATATAAACCAATGTCTCATCCAGCATGGAGGGCAGAGTGCTGGATGCAGTGTGCGATCACATTTGCATTTTCCGTTTGTGTATGTAGTTCGCCATAGTGATGTGCACCTGCAGGCAGGTTGTGCGGACTCAACCCCTTATATTTTTTTCTTTGTAGCATATATTGGAGGCGTGGCGATCTCCTTTGAGTCAAGCACACCTGACCAGTTAATCTGTCCTGGAGGCTGGTTTTAAAGTCAGTATAAAACTGAGTCTGCTTATATAGAACCTACCATTAGCCATCTGGCTCCAGGAGAAGTATATGGTGGGTTCAGCATGCATGTTGGTACTTGCATCCCTGGATCCGATGAAAGCTGTAATGGCACCGGACGGGGTTACAAGCAAAGTGTACTTGGCTTGCATGCTGACCTGCATTCCCTGGATTTTATGTGGCTGTCATGGCCCATGAACAGGTAGGAACAAGAGTTAGGGACCACTCAATTGAGACGACCTTGACGCGGTGAGTGGCTTACTATGCTTTGGCCAAAATATAAACCAATGTCTCATCCAGCATGGAGGGCAGAGTGCTGGATGCAGTGTGCGATCACATTTGCATTTTCCATTTGTGTATGTAGTTCGCCATAGTGATGTGCACCTGCAGGCAGGTTGTGCGGACTCAACCCCTTATATTTTTTTCTTTGTAGCATATATTGGAGGCGTGGCGATCTCCTTTGAGTCAAGCACACCTGACCAGTTAATCTGTCCTGGAGGCTGGTTTTAAAGTCAGTATAAAACTGAGTCTGCTTATATAGAACCTACCATTAGCCATCTGGCTCCAGGAGAAGTATATGGTGGGTTCAGCATGCATGTTGGTACTTGCATCCCTGGATCCGATGAAAGCTGTAATGGCACCGGACGGGGTTACAAGCAAAGTGTACTTGGCTTGCATGCTGACCTGCATTCCCTGGATTTTATGTGGCTGTCATGGCCCATGAACAGGTAGGAACAAGAGTTAGGGACCACTCAATTGAGACGACCTTGACGCGGTGAGTGGCTTACTATGCTTTGGCCAAAATATAAACCAATGTCTCATCCAGCATGGAGGGCAGAGTGCTGGATGCAGTGTGCGATCACATTTGCATTTTCCGTTTGTGTATGTAGTTCGCCATAGTGATGTGCACCTGCAGGCAGGTTGTGCGGACTCAACCCCTTATAAGAAACAGAATATGTTGTACGACATCTTGTTATTAGGCGACAGCCTTGTGGAGGTCAAGAGAGGCTAAATACAAATTTTAGCCCGGCGGCTCTTAAGACAGTATAAAGCTATAAAGTACTAATTACATAATAATCTCGAATAGCAAAAGACTGGGTATTACTCTTGATATTAGTCCCGGAATATCAGGTTTAACCTCAAGGAAAGAGAGAAAAGGGGAAAGTCAGGGAGTATACCCAGAGACGTAAATAGAGGAGGTAAGGGCAGGGATATAGGGAGAGAAAGATTGAAAGGCTTATACTCATCAATCGGGACAAAAGGTGAGGAGATATATCGATTCTGGATTTCAGAAGACGTCCGCAGCTATGCGTCTTGGGGTGAGAGGCTGATTTTTCTTCTTCTCCTTTTGCCTTTGGGCTTTGGGGGTGCCTTTTGTTTCAAATGGCACAACTCTGGGAAGTTTCGGTAATGATGTTAGGCCCTGGACAGCGTCCCAATCCTCAATGTCCAGGGGGTTAATATCCAGAAGATCGAATGCAGGGCCTAAGTCCAGGTGAGACTTGATGGTAATCCGCTTGCCTTGATGAGAAAAGGACAATCCGAACGGGAACTGCCATCGGTAGAGGATTTTATGGCTTCTGAGCCAATCTGTGAGAGGCTTGAGGGTCCTTCTTTTCTGAAGAGTCATCGAAGCCAGATCTTGAAATATATTAATCGGCAACCCATTATATTTTGCTCCACCTGGTAGATGAGCCTTGGTAATTATAGCTTCTTTATCCTGGAAGTGGAGAAATCGGCAGATTATATCTCTAGGGGGCTCATTGCCCTTCGGTTTCGGACGTAAAGCCCGATGAGCTCTCTCAATTACTATACAGGGAGTGCAGAATTATTAGGCAAGTTGTATTTTTGATGATTAATTTTATTATTGAACAACAACCATGTTCTCAATGAACCCAAAAAACTCATTAATATCAAAGCTGAATATTTTTGGAAGTAGTTTTTAGTTTGTTTTTAGTTTTAGCTATTTTAGGGGGATATCTGTGTGTGCAGGTGACTATTACTGTGCATAATTATTAGGCAACTTAACAAAAAACAAATATATACCCATTTCAATTATTTATTTTTACCAGTGAAACCAATATAACATCTCAACATTCACAAATATACATTTCTGACATTCAAAAACAAAACAAAAACAAATCAGTGACCAATATAGCCACCTTTTTTTGCAAGGACACTCAAAAGCCTGCCATCCATGGATTCTGTCAGTGTTTTGATCTGTTCACCATCAACATTGCGTGCAGCAGCAACCACAGCCTCCAAGACACTGTTCAGAGAGGTGTACTGTTTTCCCTCCTTGTAAATCTCACATTTGATGATGGACCACAGGTTCTCAATGGGGTTCAGATCAGGTGAACAAGGAGGCCATGTCATTAGATTTTCTTCTTTTATACCCTTTCTTGCCAGCCACGCTGTGGAGTACTTGGACGCTTGTGATGGAGCATTGTCCTGCATGAAAATCATGTTTTTCTTGAAGGATGCAGACTTCTTCCTGTACCACTGCTTGAAGAAGGTGTCTTCCAGAAACTGGCAGTAGGACTGGGAGTTGAGCTTGACTCCATCCTCAACCCGAAAAGGCCCCACAAGCTCATCTTTGATGATACCAGCCCAAACCAGTACTCCACCTCCACCTTGCTGGCGTCTGAGTCGGACTGGAGCTCTCTGCCCTTTACCAATCCAGCCACGGGCCCATCCATCTGGCCCATCAAGACTCACTCTCATTTCATCAGTCCATAAAACCTTAGAAAAATCAGTCTTGAGATATTTCTTGCCCCAGTCTTGACGTTTCAGCTTGTATGTCTTGTTCAGTGGTGGTCGTCTTTCAGCCTTTCTTACCTTGGCCATGTCTCTGAGTATTGCACACCTTGTGCTTTTGGGCACTCCAGTGATGTTGTAGCTCTGAAATATGGCCAAACTGGTGGCAAGTGGCATCTTGGCAGCTGCACGCTTGACTTTTCTCAGTTCATGGGCAGTTATTTTGCGCCTTGGTTTTTCCACACACTTCTTGCGACCCTGTTGACTATTTTGAATGAAACGCTTGATTGTTCGATGATCACGCTTCAGAAGCTTTGTAATTTTAAGAGTGCTGCATCCCTCTGCAAGATATCTCACTATTTTTGACTTTTCTGAGCCTGTCAAGTCCTTCTTTTGACCCATTTTGCCAATTATGACCCAATTATGCACACCTAATATAGGGTGTTGATGTCATTAGACCACACTCCTTCTCATTACAGAGATACACATCACCTAATATGCTTAATTGGTAGTAGGCTTTCGAGCCTATACAGCTTGGAGTAAGAAAACATGCATAAAGAGGATGATGTGGTCAAAATACTCATTTGCCTAATAATTCTGCACGCAGTGTAGAAGCGGAGCATTCTGGGCCTAGTAAACCTTCACATATCTCTTTGACAATGACTGAAGAGTCTTGAGCAGAGTCTGTCTCTGGGACCCCTCTAAAACGTAGGTTGTTTCTTCTCCCACGATTCTCCTGGTCCTCCAGGGCATTGAACGCGTCATTGAGATGCGTTTGGCATTTCTGTAGGTTAATGGCTGTTGCCGCCTGGAAATCCAGGATCGCGGCCTGGTTTTTTTCTAGGGCTTCCACCCTGCCGCCTACATGTCTGACGTCTTGTCTTAGAGAGGAGAGTTCACTAACGAGCGGCTCCATTGCTCTTTGCAGTGCAGAGTCCAGATATTTTCTGGAGATCGGGAGGTGTTTGCGGTGTCTTTGATCTTCCACATCGCTGCCGTCAGCTTGTAGCTCGGCCTCACTCTCCTCCGTTTCTCTGCCTGGCTCCGGCGCCATCTTTGCTTCCCGCGGTGCATAGACTGCAGCGGCTTTTTTGATGAACTTGTCTATATCTCCACAGTTTGTCGAGTGCTTGTGAGAGAGGGACGAATCCCCTGCTTTCTGCTGGCCAATTTTGCCCATGATTTATGCCAAACAGCTAACGTTAGCTGAAATAAAGCCGGGTCTGAGCAGCAGAGCTGAAGCGCACACGTCCATTCCGGTCAGGCGCTAGCTCCGCCCCCCCCACTGAAGCCTTCTTAACAAGAATTGAACCTCTTTCCTTGAAGTTCTTGATGATCCTATATATTGTTGATTGAGGTGCAATCTTAGTAGCCACAATTTCCTTGCCTGTGAAGCCATATTTATGCAACGCAATAATGGCTGCACGCGTTTCTTTGCAGGTCACCATGGTTAACAATGGAAGAACAATGATTTCAAGCATCACCCTCCTTTTAACTTGTCAAGTCTGCCATTTTAACCCAATCAGCCTGACATAATGATCTCCAGCCTTGTGCTCGTCAACATTCTCACCTGAGTTAACAAGACGATTACTGAAATGATCTCAGCAGGTCCTTTAATGACAGCAATGAAATGCAGTGGAAAGTTTTTTTTGGGATTAAGTTAATTTTCATGGCAAAGAAGGACTATGCAATTCATCTGATCACTCTTAATAACATTTTGGAGTATATGCAAATTGCTATTATAAAAATTTAAGCAGCAACTTTTCCAATTTCCAATATTTATGTAATTCTCAAAACTTTTGGCCACGACTGTACATTAGACAGTAATTGTAACATATAAAATCAGCAGTAAGAAGGCATACTTCCGTGAGGAATAGAACCCTAGAGGGGGCTGAGGCGTCGGCACACAGCGGTACCCAGGATACCAAGAAGGAGCAACACAGAGGGCCAACTAAGAACATATAAACCCCGGACATAAAGGTCCAATGAAAAAGTTGGTACGCTTAGTGTGGAAATCAAAAATCAATAATAAATACCCCAAAGGTGCACGTCGATCCCTCAGCAGCCTCCTCCCGACGTCATTTCACCAGTGAACTGGCTTCTTCCAGGGATAAGAAACTAATGAAAACATTCCACTTTTGTAGAGTCCTCCCAGGTGCATATTAACAATAAAATCACTGCTAGGTGTGTCATGAAGACAGACTCTCCAATAATGCATCGCATAGTAGGTCAGATGGTCACAAAGAGGGCTAGTCGAGCACAAAGGTGTGGAGCTGAGCGTGTGGCCGGCAAGACGCACCGGTCACGTGGGACACATGTGGCCGATATGTCAATGCAACGTCACGCCGTCCACACCTACCAACATGCATTAAAGAAAAATGCGGTCATGAGGGATACAAGGTATCACATTCGAAGAGATTTTATGGTAATATATGTGGCCGATCCAGAGCAAAATTACCAATTAGGTCACATGACTGATGACGCGCCGGGACACCTGGGACACGTGACCGGAACGTCAACATTGCGTCACACGAATGACCTCCGATAGATACAACAAAACATAGACTATAAGACTATGTAATATATAAATAAATAATATATAATTTAGGACCAAAAATAACCAAAAAGATGAAGAAATAGGTAAAAAAAAGGGTGATAAGCATTAGTGGTGATGAAGGGTGAAGAAAATCCAGAAAGGTGAGTAAAACAAATAGAAAAGGAAACAAGAGTGAGAATTGCATATCAGAAATGTATATGAATATATGCAGGTGAATAATTAGGATCATTAAAAAATCATGAAAATCATCATAAACATATGAGTATATACAAGTGAATAAATAAATCATAAAGCAAATCATCTGCAAATATGATACCATATAAATATGTAAAAAGAAGTGACAATATATAAATTATGTGACCAATAGACACCTGTATACATAAAATCCGTGACAATTCATATAGTAGTACAATATTAGCATAAGGATAAAAAAAATTATAAAGTCCCTAAACATACAAAATTCATATATCAATAAGAAAGATGTTTTTAAACGTCCAAAGGTAATTATTACTCTATTAGTTCAGTTAGACCTTTCTCTGCGGGGAGGAAACAAGATAGAAAAAAATATATTTTTCTCCAACTAACACAAAAACCTCTCCACACAGACCCAGAGGCAAAAAGAATGAAAAGAAAATTCTGCAACACTGGTATATGAGATCAGCGCAACAAATGTCACCCATTCGACCCATCAGGACACACCGCAGGCAAGTGAACACTAAAACCAAAGGAAAAACAAAACATATTAAGAACATATGGAGTTTAAAACCATAAAAACAAAGGGCTAGGATGCGCAAAGGAACCAAAAGAAAACATACCCAAAGCACCTGTTGTTCACTATAAATATGAAGCAAAGGATATATCTTCGTTTAATCCCCTAGGTGCCATACAATTCAATTCTTGAATCCATCTTACCTCCTTCTGTGACAATATTTTCTTCCAGTTGCCGCCACGTGCTGTAATATAAACGCGGACAATACCTCTAACCTGTAAACTTGTACTGTCACAATCGTGAAATTGCTCGAAGTGCCTAGGAACTAGGAATAGGTTTAAGCATGGTTGCATCGTCCTCATTCCTGGCTGCTTCTATACCAAGAACGTGTTCCCGTGTACGTCTCTTTAATTCCCTTGAGGTCATGCCAACGTAAATACGTTGGCATGGACAGGTCGCCAAATAAATCACCCCCAAGGTGTTGCACATGATATTGTGAGTAATCCTTATTGTCTATTACTTTTAATAGGATTACAGAAATGTGAAGCCCTGTCAATGTTAGGACAGGCCACACATTTCCCACACGGGAAACATCCCCACTTGGGGCCCTTAGAGCCAAAACTTCTCTGCGGGTTATGGCCAGGATGGTAACTTTTGACCAAAAGATCTTTCAAGTTTTTTGTCCGCCTGTTAGTGATAGAAGGACAGGAGGAAAGAGTCTTAGTCAAAATAGGGTCTAAATGTAGTACCTCCCAATATTTAGTCAAGGCATCTTTCATCATGCGCCACTGAGGGTTATACGATGTGATAAAACGTACCTTATCATCTAGGTTTTGATTTAGTGTCTCTGGCGGTACACTAATAGTTGGTCTCTTTTCGCCATTTTGCCTTATTGTATCCTTGTAAGATCTTCGCTCTAGGATATCCACGGTTAATCCAGACCGTGGGCCCTGCCACACGATGAAAATGTCATCAATGTAGCGGGCCCACATCTGGACCCCACCGATCATGCCACATGCCTCTGTGAGGAGCACCTCCCTCTCCCACAGCCCCAGGAACAGGTTAGCGAAGGACGACGCAAAAGTCGCCCCTATCGCTGTCCCCTGGAGCTGTAGGTAGAAGGCGTCCCCAAACAGGAAGAAATTGTGGGTAAGCACAAATTCCAACAGTTCTAGGATGAACTCACCCATTTCATCGTCTATATCCGCCATTATCAGAAAAAATCGAACTGCGTCATCAGTCATGTGACCTAATTGGTAATTTTGCTCTGGATCGGCCCCCTCCCGTGGGGGGTGGCCGCATATATTACCATAAAATCTCTTAGAGATATCTTTTTCTTAGGGGGATTTTCTGATCAACATTATTATTATTACTCCTGTACTTCGAATACGATACCTTGTATCCCTTATGACCGCATTTTTCTGTTATGCATGTTGGTAGGTGTGGACGGCGTGACGTTGCATTGACGTATCGGCCACGGGTGTGTCTTGCTAGCCGGATGCTCAGCTCCACACCTTTGTGCTGGATCGGTCCTCTTTGTGACCATCTGACCTACTATGCGATGTCTTATTGGAGACTTTGTCTCCATGACACACCTAGCAGTGATTTTATTGTTAATCTGCACCTGGGAGGACGCTACAAAAGTGGAGTGTTTTCATTAGTTTCTTATCCCCCTAAAGAAGCCAGTTCACTGGTGAAACGACGTCGGGAGGAGGCGGCTGAGGGATCGACGCGCACCTTTGGGGTATTTATTGTTGCTTTTTGATTTCCACACTTAGCCTACCAACTATTCCATTGGACCTTTATGTCCGGGGTTACATGTTCTTAGTTGGCCATCTGTGTGGCTCCTTCTTGGTATCCTGGGTACCCCTGTGTGCCGACCCCTCAGCCCCTTTAGCATTCTATTCCTCACTGAAGTATGCCTTCTTACTGCTGATTTTTTATGTTACAATTACTGTCTAATGTACTGTACAGTATATTTAATAAAGAATTTTCTGTTTCTTTATGGAGGAGCTGTAGTCCAAATTTTTTGTGGAGTTTTAGGCCTCTTTCACACGGGCGAGTACTCTGCGCGGATGCGATGCGTGAGTTTAAAGCATTGCACCCGCATCTGAATCCTGACCCATTCATTTCTATGGGGCTGTGCACACGAGCGGTGATTTTCACGCATCACTTGTGCGTTGCGTGCAAATCGCAGCATGTTCTACAAACCGGATTCCAAAAAAGTTGGGAGACTATTCAAATCGTGAATAAAAACTGAATGCAATGATGTGGAGGTGCCAACTTCTAATATTTCATTCAAAATAGAACATAAATCACGGAACAAAAGTTTAAACTGAGAAAATGTACCATTTTAAGGGAAAAATATGTTGAATCAGAATTTCATGGTGTCAACAAATCCCCAAAAAGTTGGGACAAGGCCATTTTCACCACTGTGTGGCATCCCCCCTTCTTCTTACAACACTCAACAGACGTCTGGGGACCGAGGACACCAGTTTCTCAAGTTTAGAAATAGGAATGCTCTCCAATTCTTGTCTAATACAGGCCTCTAACTGTTCAATCGTCTTGGGCCTTCTTTGTTGCACCTTCCTCTTTATGATGCGCCAAATGTTCTCTATAGGTGAAAGATCTGGACTGCAGACTGGCCATTTCAGTACCCGGATCCTTCTCCTACGCAGCCATGATGTTGTGATTGATGCAGAATGTGGTCTGGCATTATCTTGTTGAAAAATGCAGGGTCTTCCCTGAAAGAGATGACGTCTGGATGGGAGCATATGTTCTTCTAGAACCTGAATATATTTTTCTGAATTGATGGTGCCTTTCCAGACATGCAAGCTGCCCATGCCACACGCACTCATGCAACCCCATACCATCAGAGATGCAGGCTTCTGAACTGAGCGTTGATAACAACTTAGGTTGTCCTTGTCCTCTTTGGTCCGGATGACATGGCGTCCCAGATTTCCAAAAAGAACTTTGAATCGTGACTCGTCTGACCACAGAACAGTCTTCCATTTTGCCACACTCCATTTTAAATGATCCCTGGCCCAGTGAAAACGCCTGAGCTTGTGGATCTTGCTTAGAAATGGCTTCTTCTTTGCACTGTAGAGTTTCAGCTGGCAACAGTGGATGGCACGGTGGATTGTATTCACTGACAATGGTTTCTGGAAGTATTCCTGAGCCCATTCTGTGATTTCCTTTACAGTAGCATTCCTGTTTGTGGTGCAGTGTCGTTTAAGGGCCCGGAGATCACGGGCATCCAGTATGGTTTTATGGCCTTGACCCTTACGCACAGAGATTGTTCCAAATTCTCTGAATCTTCGGATGATGTTATGCACAGTTGATGATGATAGATGCAAAGTCTTTGCAATTTTTCGCTGGGTAACACCTTTCTGATATTGCTCCACTATCATTCTGCGCAACATTATGGAAATTGGTGATCCTCTACCCATCTTGGCTTCTGAGAGACACTGCCACTCTGAGAAGCTCTTTTTATACCCAATCATGTTGCCAATTGACCTAATTAGTGTTAATTGGTCTTCCAGCTCTTCGTTATGCTCAAATTTACTTTTTCCAGCCTCTTATTGCTACTTGTCCCAACTTTTTGGGGATTTGTTGACACCGTGAAAATTGGAATCAACATATTTTTCCTTTAAAATGATACATTTACTCGGATTAAACGTTTGATCTGGTATCTACGTTCTATTACAAATAAAATATTGACATTTGCCATCTCCACATCATTGCATTCAGTTTTTATTCACAATTTGTTTAGTGTCCCAACTTTTTTGGAATCCGGTTTGTATATTCTGCGTTTTTCACGCAACGCAGGCCCCATAGAAGTGAATAGAAGTGAATAGGGCTGCGTGAAAATCGCAAGCATCCGCAAGCAAGTGCGGATGCTTGCGATTTTCACGCACGGTTGCTAGGAGACGATCGGGATGGGGAACCGATCATTATTATTTTCCCTTATAACATGGTTATGCGCTGGAGGGGTTAAAAAAAATAAAAAATTATTTAACTCCCCTTAATCCACTTGCTCGCGCAGCCGGCATCTCTTCTGTCTTCATCTTAGCTGTGTGCAGGAAAAGGACCTGTGGTGACGTCACTCCGGTCATCACATGATCCATCACATGATCTTTTACCATGGTGATGGATCATGTGATGACCGGAGTGACGTCACCACAGGTCCTTTTCCTGCAATCAGCAAAGAAGGAGACAGAAGAGATGCCGGGCTGTGCGAGCAAGTGGATTAAGGTGAGTTAAATAAAAAAAAAATAACCCCTCCAGCGCTATTGTACTATCCATTCTGTATTCAGAATGCTATTATTTTCCCTTATAAACATGTTATAAGGGAAAATAATACAATCTACAGAACACCGATCCCAAGCCCGAACTTCTGTGAAGAAGTTCGGGTTTGGCTACCAAACATGCGCGATTTTTCTCACGCGAGTGCAAAAGCATTACAATGTTTTGTACTCGCGCGGAAAAATCGCGCATGTTCCCGCAACGCACCCGCATATTTTCCCGCAATGCCCGTGTGAAACCAGCCTTAATGTAGTTAATAGACTGTATTCCCATGCCCCCCTTCCACCACAAACAAGGGTATATGGTTGAATCTTCCTTTTCTCATTCTCCTCCTCCTCCTCTTCCGACATATCAACATGAATTGCTTATTCCTCACATATAATGCCCTGGCATACAGTATATGGCATTCAAATATAATTTTTTAGAGGGTCCGCTCACCAGCAGGCCCTTACATCAAATTTTTTACAGGGTCCGCTCACCAGCAGGCCTTTACATCTAATTTTTTACAGGGTCCGTTCACCAGCAGACTCTCACATATAATTTTTTACAGGGTCTGCTCACCAGCAGACCCTCACATATATTTTTTTAGAGGGTTCTCTCACCTGCAGGCCCAAGCCTAAAATCTTGTAACTCAAATCTTTTACAGTTTCAGCTCACTTGCAGGCCCGCAAATAAAATATTTTACATTGTCAGCTCACCTGCAGGCAGAAACCTAAAATCTTTTACAGGGTTAGCTCACCTGCAGGCTTGCAACTCAAATCTTTTACAGGGTCTGCTAACCTGCAGGCCCACAAATCAAATCTTTTACAGGGTCAGCTCACCTGCAGGCCCGCAAAATCAATTTTTTACAGGGTCAGCTCACCTGCAGGCCTGCAACTCAATGTGAATAAGGCCCTCCTTTATGTGATATACAGGTTGTATCGGAGTGCCTCTTCCTTGTAATTTTTGGCAGCACTTGCACTTTATATACAAGTAAATATACAGGAAAGAATGTTTTCAATCAATCTTTCCTATAAAATCAATTTTTTACTTTGGTTTTGTGCTTAAAACCTTAATTAGATTGCGGGCCTGGTGATCAGTTTAAAGCTTTTTATGCAGCAGCAGCAAGGTGATAAAAATAAGTGGCAAGGTGACATACTGTGGAGATGGCAGCATGAGTAGGCCACATAGTGGCACAATGACTAAGTCTGGATAAAAGACTAAGGCCACAGTTTGTTTATAAAGATGCAGATGGAAAGAAATCTGTGGAACTATATGACGGTCACCTGCAGATTAATGCACACCATGGGCGTAGCTATAGTGGAAGCAGGGGAAGCTGCAGCTTTGGGGCCCTGGCCCAGAAGGGGCCCATCCAGGAGGAGGAGGACTAAAGAATTTGGTCACGGCCCCCTCAACAGTATTACACAATGAAATTATATACAGTGACAGTATAGACAGTGTATAAAACTGATGGAACAGCTGCCGGCCCTGGCCTGAGAGAGCAATCTTTACTAGCCACAGTAATGGGGGAGGCATGAAAGGAAGAGATCACTAAAAGATAACTGTGGGATGAAGCCCCATTCAAAAATTTGCTGTGGGGCCCAGTCATTTCTAGCTACGCCACTGATGCAGCCCACAAAAGCAAGTTGGGTTTATCGATTCCAAAACCTTAATTAAATTGTGGGCCTGGTGATAAGTTTAAGGCCTTTTAAGCAGCATCAGCAGCAGCAGGGTGATAAAAATGAGTGGCAAGGTGATATGGTGTGGAGATGGCAGCAAGTTTGGATAAAAGACTGAGGCCACAGATTGTTGAGAAAGATGCAGATGGAAGGAAATATGTAGAGCTGTATGACGGTCATCTGCAGATTAATGCAGCCATCAAAATCAAGTTGGGTTTGTCGGTTCCACCTTAGCTCACCAGCAGGCCCGCACCTAAAATCTTTTACTGGGTCAGCTCAGCTTCATGCCCGCAACTCAAATCTTTTACTGGGTCAGCTCACATGCAGGCCCGCAACTCAAATCTTTTACAGGGTCAGCTCACCTGCAGGCCCGCAAATCTATTGTTTACAGGGTCAGCTCAGCTTCAGGCCCTCGCATATAATGTTTTACAGGGTCTGCTCACCCGCAGGCACTCACATATAATGTTTTACAGGGTCAGCTCACCTGCAGGCCCGCAACTCATGCTGCTTTGCTTTGAAGTAGTGGCGATAGCCGTTTATCAGGCTCCCTCTCCGAAATCAAACAATGATTCCCCGTTACCGGTGGTCACCATGTTAGGCGCATAAAAGAACATCGAAAGTTCATAGGGAAGATATCCAAATGGATTGTGGAGGCCACGGGGACGTGCGATCAGGCAGAAGTTATCTAGATTCAACAAAGCGGCAGCATATCCCAATGTGTTTGGCCCGAGCACCCGAGCACTACGGTGCTCAATCAACACTAATAAGCTCCATCTTGCTTCTCTGGAAGATAGTCTTTTGGCACTATGGATGAATTTGAGATTCTTATGATCATTCAGCACAGTTATAGGATTGGTAGCTCCCTCCAAGAGATGCCTCCACTCAGAAAATGCACTTTTAATTGCTAGCAGTTCTTTATTCCCTATATCATAGTTTCTTTCAGATGAGGACATTTGGCGAGAAAAATAGGCACAAGAATGCAGCAACATCTTATTTCCAGACCACTGCGACAGGACTGCTCCTACTGCAGAATCAGATGCATCAACCTCAACAGTAAATGGTAGCTCTGGATTTGGGTGAATTAGTATCGGTGCAGATGTGAAGAGAGTCTTCAATTTAGTGAAAGCATCCTGAGCCTCTGATGTCCAAGCAAAATGTACTGGCTTCTAAGTGAGTTGTGTAATTGGTGCAATGATCTTGGAAAATTTTCGGATGAATTTTCTGTAGAAGTTGGCAAAGCCAATAAATCTCTCTGAATCTTTTTCATTTCTTGGAATTGGCCACTCCAATACAGCCTTGATCTTTCTAGGATCCATCCTTTTTTTTTTATTCTTTATATTTTTTATTTTGAAAGTACATAAAGTTAATACATAAACCAATTTAAAATAAATCAGTGTATATAATAAAACAGTCATACATATCCTTATATCCCCCCCCCCCCCCCATTGGCTGTCGTTCCCCTCAATTCTTCAGATACAACAAAACAATATATACATTAGAGATATCTACGTGGCTCTGCGTGCTACTCTCCGCTTCCTTTCCATATCCTCATAAATTTTAATTTGTTGAAGGTATAGATCCCACTCCCTTGAAGAGGGCTGGGAGGCCGAGCCCCAGTACTTCACCAATATAGCTTTCGCCACCATCAAACCCCTCATCCAAATCCGTCTAACCTGGGGGGGGACTTCTGTTTCCGAACCATAATCTCCTAAGATCACTATCACTATCTCCGGGTTATATTTCATTGAGGATTCTTTTTGTAGAGCAGAGAAAACCTCATCCCAATATTTTCTTATTTTATTGCAACTCCAGAGCAAATGGACATAGTTCGCGTTAACATGTCCACATTTAGGGCAACAGCAGTCCCGGCCCCTATTTTGGGGAAATTTTCCTTGAATTTGGGGCGTATAATACAACCTATGGAGGATCTTGAATTGAATTAGTCTATGTGCACTGGAAACTGACGCCCTTCTCACGTTCCTGTAAATAATAGACCAATGTAAAGGGGGACAATTCAACTCTTGCTCCTATTTACTTGGGCTTTTGAAAGGCGTTACAGCCACCAGTGCCATTCGGAGTTTAGAGTATAATCTAGATATTTTCACCTTCTCATCCTTCTGGGCATAACAGTAATCAAGAAATATATTCTCTCGTGGGAAAATACAACCCCTATTCCTAGAGGCTTCAAATAAGTGTTTCAAACGTGTATACATAAATACATCCAATGGTGAACAATAATTAAATCCAAATTCCGAAAGTGATTTGATTCGACCTAAGTAAAAAAGGTGAGACACCATATAGATGCCATTTCGTGTCCAGTAACCAAAATCTGTAATTTTGAAGAACTCCTCCTGCGCCCCGTTCCCCCACAGAGGAGTGAAGCCAAGCGGACCGGAGACTTTAAGGATCTCCTTCAGCCTGTTCCACACCCTCTGCAGTGAGCAAGGGACCAGCAAGGACCTCCTCATTCCCATAGTACCAGTTTCCAAACATACAAAAATGTTCTCTATTGGTGTGTCAATAACTTTATTCAAATATCGTGATAATAAACTCTCTTTCCAATGACAACACCACTGAATCTGTGCACAAAAATAATAACCTTGAAAAAAGGGTAGTGACAGCCCACCATCTGCCTCCGACAACCATAGATATCTCTGCTTTATTCGCACCCTCTTCCTACCCCAAATTAGATCGTTAATCAGAGTCTCCAATCTATGAAAGAAGATATCGTCAATCCAAATAGGGAAAGCACACATCGGGAACAAGACTATAGGTAAAATAATCATCCTGATCAGTGCGATTCGATCTGTCTGTGCCAATATTAGTTTCCGCCATGCGCCAACTTTAGTCCTAACTTTATTCAAAACTGGGGCGAGATTCAGGTCGTAAAACCTACTTATTGGGACCCCGATCTTAATCCCCAGATAGTTCAAGGAGTCGTTAGGGGCCAAAATACAGACTCGGCTCCCCACATCTACAGCTTTCCGGTTCAGCGGGAGGTGCGATGACTTTGTCCAGTTGATCATATATCCTGATAATTTACCGTAAGATTCAATTACCTCTATGACATACGGAAGAATTTTCCATCCCTGATCCAGGAACAGAATCACATCATCTGCATATAGACTTATTTTATCGCTCACTCCCGCCACCCCGAAGCCTTCTATACGATTCTCCAAACGAATCCGACAAGCCAATGGTTCGATAAAGAGAGCGAAAAGGAGGGGAGACAGGGGACAACCCTGTCTCATCCCTCTCCATATCGACACAGGAGAGGAGCTCATACCATTGACATTAATACGTGCAACTGGCTGTGCATATAACATCTGAGTCATTTCCAAAAATGGATTCCCAAAGCCGAAATGGGACATCGTAGCCCAGAGAAAAGACCACTCCATCCTGTCAAACGCCTTTGCGGCGTCTAATGACAGGATGGAGTGGTCCACACCACCCCCAACAGACAAATTCAGATAGACCCTATATATGCTCGTCTGTATTTGGCGACCCGGGATAAAGCCCGTCTAGCCAAAATTTTTGCAAAGATCTTATAGTCCGTATTTAAGAGCGATATGGGTCTGTATGACCCCACATCGCAAGGGTCCTTCTCCTTTTTCAGGACCAAGATAATTACTGCCTCTCTGAATGATGGTGGTAAAGAGCCAAATGCACAGAATTCATTAAAGACTTGAAGTAGAATCGGCAAAAGAGATTTGGCATGGTATCTATAAGTTTCAAATGGCAGCCCATCTGGCCCGGGGGATGAACTATACTTTAGTAACGGAAGAGTCGCTTGAAGTTCCTCCAAAAGAATAGGGGAGTCCAACATCGCTCTCTCCTGAGTAGATAGCTGGGGGAGCGCCAATTGTTGGAGGTATTGATCCATATCCGTACGTCTAAACATAGACTCAGATTTATAGAGGGTAGAGTAATATTTCACAAATTCCTCTCTTATCTCCTCTACGGATCTCACCCCAATTCCTTGAGAGTTCCTGATTTCTTTTATAATGGTAACCTCTCTCTGGTTGGCCACCAAACGGGCCAAAGATCTGCCCGTTTTACCAGACTCACAGAATCGGTTCTGACCTTGAAAAAAAAGCTTATGTTGTGCTTTTTTATATAAGATCGTCTTAAGCTGAGAATTGGCCTCCTTTAATTGCGCAACAAGTTGCTCCTCATGACAGTTAATTAATGCGGCACGCAAACTCCTTATTGAGTCTGTCAACTGTTTTTCCCTACGACGTATTTCCGTTCTAAATCTATGGATTTTATTAAAGTACAGACCCCTAATATGTGCCTTCAGCGCGTCCCACACATAATGGATATGTGTTGAGCCTACGTTGAAGCCCCAAAATTCCTGAATATCATGATCTACACCGGACTGCTCCCCTATCACCTAAAACCAGTGCGAGTTCAATTTAAAGGTTCTACCTAAAGTTGGGGCCTCCACAAACACGATCAACATGGGGGAATGGTCCGAGATTCCATGAGGCTCGTACCTCATTCTCAGGACACGTCCGCACAGGTCCCGACTAGCAAATGCCAGATCAATACGGGACATAGACCCGTATGACTGGCTAAAGCATGAGAATTTTTTTTTATTGCCATAGAGGTGGCGCCAGATATCAACCAGCGCCAGCTCCTGGCACACAGCGGTTAAAGGGGACCCGCGCCCAGGGAGTGAAGAGAACCGGTCCAACTCAGGGACTGGTACCGCATTAAAGTCGCCTGCCACCAATCAGGCACATTGATTTTTAGTAGAAATATATTGAGCTAAATGTGACAGAACCGTTGATTTAAATGGAGGGGGGATATATATAAAAGCCAGTATCACCTCCTGCCCCTTCCAAAGCCCATGAAGAAATACATATCGTCCCTCTTTATCGATGGCACTGTCTAACGATTGGAACTCTGTCCCTCTATGTATGTATACACTGACACCTCTTGCATAAGATGAAAAGCAGGCATGGTACTCCAGAGAGGCCCATTTCCTTTTCAGTGTGTAAATCCTATCTTCTGTTGCGTGAGTCTCTAATAATGCAACAATCGCGGGCAAATGACGGGTCACAAGGTCAAATACTACCGTCCTCTTCACTCTGTCTCCCAACCCTCTCACATTCCAACATAAGATGTTACACGGCATGTCATATGAGTAAAGGTATCTACAATCTCAGCGGAGAGGCACGCATAACCACGAGACGGAGAACGGCAGCCAATCCCTCCCTAAAACCCACCCCCAAAAACCCCCCTGTATGGTTGACAAGGCATTTTACAATACCCATCAACCTCTCACCTTCCACCAAACCTCCCCCCCGCCACCTCCCCTCACCCACCCCCCTCCCCACCTCGTCTTCATAGTAATTCATAAACCCCTGGAATCCAACCATTGTGCCACCTCCTCATGTCTAGAAAAGAATCGGACAGTATCTTTGTCTACCACTCTTAATTTAGCGGGGTATAACATTGAATATTTAATCTTAGCTAATATCAATCTTTTCTTAACATCGAAGAAAGATCTTCTTTGGTTTTGCGTCTCTCTCGAGAAGTCAGGGAATATCGATATCAGATTATTATCAAAATATGTTTCTAATACTTCTCTTTTACGTTTGAAGACCCAATCCCGATCCTTTGAGCAGACAAATTTAGCTAAAATTGCCCTAGGAGGGGCACCTGGGGGCGGTTTTTTAAAAGGAATCCTATGGGCCCTTTCCACACAGAAGGTAGACACATCGTGCTCTGGCCCCAGATTTTCTACCAGCCACTTCTGGATAAATTTCGGCGTATCATCCTGTTCCACCCCCTCTGGAAACCCTACTAATCGCAGATTGTACCTACGTGATCTATCCTCCAGTTCTACCACTTTCCTTCTTAACCATGTACGATCTTCATCTACTTCTTTAAGTCTGTTCTTTAATAAACCGTTCTCTACACTGACACAATTAACTGTAGTTTCCAATTCCTTCACCTTTAATCTCAGCTTCGTCATTTCGTCTCTTATTATGGTGACGTCCCCCTGTACTACTGCGAGGGAAGAGGCCAACTCTGCGATCGAAGTGCTGGTAGCATTTACTACTCCCAGTATATCCTGCAATTTTTTATTGATGCTCTCAAAACCTTCACTATGAGATGAGCTGATCTTTAATAGCCCCTGCTCTGACCGCTCCGCATTGTCAGGTCCTATCTCAGCCTGAAGAGCAGACCTCTAGTTTTGGGGGGTGGTGATTTCAGAAATTTATCTAATCGAGCTTGTGGGCTCCCCCCTGATCCACTTTTTGGAGGGGATAGACCACCTGATTTACGATATTTTGGCGGCATTTTTATGAGGTCCAATATATTGCGACTATGAACACAGTTCCCAGACGACTATATCTCATATATAAATATGTACAGGGCACCACTCATCTATGTTAGGCTGGCAGATAGAAAAAGGAGGCAAGTACCAGTCAAGTATGCACATATCATATCAGGGAGTAAAGCAGTCACTAATTAGGTGTGAATACTACAAGCCCAAGGTATGTGCAAGTTGACTGGCTACCACCCCCAATTGAGCGTCTTAATAAAGTTGCCCTGAAATTTATCTAGTGAGGTTAGGCGAGATAAGCCACTAACCGGCTGAGAGAAGGTGATCAGGAGTTATATAACGGTCATAAGAATATGGGTAAAACGAACCCAATTAGTGTGAAAGCATATTATCAAGTTATAAAAAATAAGAGTACAGCAAAATATCAAAGCGAAGCAAAGTATAAGAGCCGATTTTAAGGAATATGTCCCGTAGACAGTGTGCAGGAGCAGGGTACCCAGTAGGGGAGCCCTCTTACGTTCAAGATGAAGAGATCAAAATTTGGCTTTTCAAGTACACAGTTACGAAATCAAATTGCCCCTAGCAACTGGGTTTACCAGGGGGCGCCAATCCATACAGGAAGACGACGGGTAAAGTCCAGGAGTCTGTGAATTAAAGAGGGGCTTTATGGGCCTTTACTGTTCCTCTAGTTAGTTCCACTTGTTCCGCTAAGGCTTTATGGGCCTTTACAGTCATTAGTTGCACTAATATCACAGCCCCAGACCCTAGCAATCACGCATCTAACAGCCCCAGGGCCCACAGCCAGCCACCGCAATCCGCCGGGCTCCCCAGCAGGGATAGGAATGCTGGCACAGAAGGCTGAGAACTCCACGCCACCACCGTCGCCCGGCCGCAGCGGGGATCAGCACACTCCTCAGCACTCCGTATTAGAGTCGCAACAACCAATTAACCCGCGGGGTGCCTGGCACCGAGCCCCTGCTTCGCCCACGCGGGCTGCAGCCTGGTTTACCCAATAGCTTTACCAGCTCCAACTCCTAACACCCCCCAGGCAGCAGGGCGACATGAAACAGGTCGCAACAAGTCACGGCTGGGAGCGGGCATCGGGCACACGATGTCGTAACAAGGCGGGCGCTATACAATAGGAGGCTGGTCACTGCAAACAACTGAAGAAGCAGCAAGGGACAAGATATAACAGGGGCCCTGTCCAGCGTGTCAGAGGCTTACCACCGCCGGCACACGGCACCTCAGCAGGAGCAGGAACAGACCATCATGCTGCTGGTAACTGCAGGCAGGCGAGATCAGACGACGGCACACGGCACCTCAGCAGGAGAAGGTACAGATCATCATGCTGCTGGTAACTGCAGGCAGGCGGAATCGGACAACGGGCCAGAAACAGTCAGCCCGGAGGCCACGGCGGATCCCAGCGGGCAACTCAAGCTTCCATCGATGATCGACTAGCCAGGCCTGGCCAGGGGGCGGCGTTCCATCGGGATGCACGTCAGGGAGCAGAGCAGAGCTAGGCGAGGCGGAGAGAGGTGAGGCGAGAGCGGAGACGGCAGCCGGAGGAGGAGCGCGGCTAACCTACGTCATGCCGCTACCGTCGGGCACCCTGCTTGTCACATACAGGTCAGCTAGGATCCATCAGCTTAAACCTTCCGGGGAGATAATGTATCCAAGAAATTGAATGGTTGTCTGCTCAAATTCACATTTCTCAAGTTTGATGTATAAACCGTGTTCTCAAAGCCTTTGCAGAACATTGCAGACGTGTTTGCAATGTTGTTCTAAGTTTTCTGAAAAGATTAAGATATCATCCAAGTAAACAATTACAAATTGATGCAGCATATCCCTGAAAACATCATTGATAAAGTGTTGGAAAGTGGCTGTGGCGCTACAAAGTCCAAAAGGCATGACAAGATACTCAAAATGACTATACCATGTTCTAAAGGCAGTCTTCCATTCATCTCCTGGACGAATTCGGACAAAGTTATATGCTCCTCTGAGATCAAGTTTAGTAAATGTTTTAGCAGTACGAAGCCTTATCCGTAGTTCTGGAATTAAAGGAAGAGGATACTGTTTTTTTTACAGTGACATTATTAAGTCTTCTATAGTCAATGCAGGGACGTAAGGTGGAATCTTTCTTTTCAACAAAAAAAAAAAGGTGCTCCGGATGGAGAAGTAGATGTTCGGATGAAGCCTTTCTTTAAATCCTAGTCCAGATATTCTTTTAAGACCTTTAGTTCTGGTTCAGAAAGAGAGTAGATACTATCAAAGGATATTTTAGCTCCAGGTAACAGTTCTATTGGACAATCATTTGGACGATGTGGGGGTAGTTTATCTGCACTCCTCTTATCAAAGACATCCTGAAATTATCTGTATTGTGGAGGTAATAATTCTTTAGCAGACAGTTCAGAGATTAATGTGCTCTCAGGCAATGAAGAGGTGAGTTTATGCAGGCAATTTAGCTGGCAACATTTAGATGGGAACTGTATACAACGTGATTCCCAGTCAACAGATGGGTTATGAGTAGCTAGCCAAGGGATACCCAAAATTACTGGAAACTTTGGGGAAGCAATCAATGAAAAATAAATAATTTCACGGTGATCAGGTTTAATCAAGACTTGAAGCTTCACAGTCTCATGAGTAACCGGCCAGATAAAAGGGGTGATCAATCAACAGTTTCCATGTCTATAGGTGCTGTCTTAGTTAACAGTGTGATATTATTTTCATGAGCAAAGGTTATGTCCATAAAGTTACCACCAGCCCCAGAGTCTAACATAGCAGAACAAGAAATCCCATGTGTTTCAGTGCAGATGTGGATTGGCACAATAAAATGAGACTCAGGAGCCATTACCTTGTCATCACCCAGAGCTAAAGGAGAAATAGAATTTATTTTTGAGTGCAAAAGATATGATGTTTCTGGTTTAATCTGTTCTTTTACTTATGTGACAGCAATTGTTCTACGAACCTTATTTGGGCATTTTATAGCATAATGCCCTGACTCCCCACAGTAAAGAAAAAGATTTTCTGCAAACCTTCTCTCTTTTTCTGCTGTAGTTAGATTTCCGTAAAACATCAATCTGCATTGGTTCAGATATGCACTCAGTGTTTCGCTGACTTGATTGACTGAAAGAATAGGTAGGTCTATTTCCCAATGCCCAGAGATTTTCCCTCCTCCTTTCAGAAAGTCTCTGATCAACTCGGATACACAATTGAATAAAGTCCTCCAAATCATCAGGGGCTTCCACTCTAGCAAGCTCATCTTTTACTTGTTCTGAAAGTCCTTGCCGAAACTGGCTTTTCTTGGCTGCTAGATTCCAAGTGGTATCAGCTACCCAGCGGTGGAATTCTGCAGTGTATTCAGCAACTGGACGTTTCCCTTGTCGTAGATTGTGTAGTTTGGCTTCAGCTGTAGCACAACGGTTAGGATCATCAAAGACTTGACTCATAGCAGAGACAAAGTTATTCAATTCGTTCAAAATATCACTATTTGTTTCCACGTATGGTGAGGCCCATGCAAGAGCTTCATCCGTCAAAAGATTGATGATGAACAATACTTTTTTCTTGTCACTGGTAAATGGAGCGGGCTGCATTTGAAAATAAATGCGGCATTGATTTAGGAACCCCCAATAATGACGTAGCTCTCCATCGAACTTTGATGGTAATGGCCGGCTGAGCCACACACATCCAAAAGTTGTCTTTGCAATTTAATTATTTCTCTTTGTTGATTTTGTACTGAGCCTTGTAGCTGTCCAAAAATTTTCTTGATAGGTGGTACCAAATTGCTGCGGTTCAGAAACTTGTTTCCTCAAGGTTGTCATAGAGGACTCCATATTTTGGCCAGATTATTCTGTAAGAGTGATGCTCACCTGAAATTAGGAATCGTCTAGGCCTGGAAGGTAGGTAAGGAGTTCAATGGCTGAGACAATCTGGATCCCTGGAGTAGCAGAGGCAAGCAGTGTCGAATAACTAAACACAACAGTTAGGATAAGGCAGAAGCGTGGTCAGGTAACAATCCAAATTTGGTACACGAGTAAACACAGCAGTTTAGGATAAGGCAGAAGCGTGGTCAGGTAACAATCCAAATTCGGTAAAAAGTAAACACAACAGTTTAGGATAAAGCACAGGAGCTAGATAGAAGCACAGTAAGGCTGGGTTCAGACCTGAGCGTATTTGATATGCGCGTTTAACGCGCGTTTTTGTCGCGCGTTTTTATGCGCGTTTTTTGCAATAGTAAACGTGCGTTTGACGCGCGTTTGTGTGATTGACTGCAGTGTCCTATGGCCACAAACACGCGTCAAAATGCCCCAAAGAAGCTCAATAACTTGTTTGAGCGTAGGGCGTTTTTCAGCGCGTTCAAACGCGCTGTAAAACGCTCAAGTGAGAACCAGGGCCATAGGGAAGCATTGGTTTTCATGTGTTGAGCGTTTTACAGCGCGTTTGAACGCGCTGTAAAACGCTCAAGTGTGAACCCAGCCTAATCTGGCAAGGAGGAAGTGACAAGGTCTGGTTTATAATAGGAAGTTCCAAGCTGTAGCTGATTAGGCTAAACGAGCAGAGATTGTCCAAGACTAGAACACTATTCACTAGGTTCAGGAGTGGAGCCGATTAAGAAAATTTCAGGAAAGACCAACTAGAGCATCTGAACTTTATTTGGGGTTAATCAGAGGCACTTTAAATGATGGCAGGTGTATGCTGACTCCTATTTAACATGATTTTGAATGTGATTGCTTAATTCTGAACACAACTACATCCCCAGTTATAAGAGGGTGTGCACACTTATGCGACCACATTATTTTTGTTTTTTTTGTTTTCTTCCCTCTACCTAAAAGATTTCAGTTTGTTTTTCAATTGAGTGGTACAGTTTATAGGTCACATTAAAGGTGGAAAAAGTTCTGAAAGTTCTCATTGTTTTACAGCACAGAAACCTGACATTTTAACAAGGGTGTCTAGACTTTTTATATCCACTGTACTTTGAAGATGACATGGTTCTGCATCTAAAAGTCCAAGTCAAAAAAAGTAGCATGGCAGGGATCATAACTATAAAAAAGTTAGGGGGTCAGAATATGGTGATGTAAAAAGGAAATGCATTTTTTTTTTACAAAGTTTTAATTTATTTTTACACTATTTAGACATAAAAAACCTATACATATGTGGTATCATTGTGATCCTACTGACCCAGAGAATGAAGGGCACAGGTCAGTTTTGCCGCAAGAACAAAGAACAAAACCTGTAAAAAACTGTGGAGAAATTGCATTATTTTTTTTTATTCCACCCCATTTGGAATTTTTCCTGCTTTACACTATATTGTATGCCCTATTAAAATACGACTTCTCCCGCAAAAAATAAGCCCTCATACATCTATGTGAAAGGAAAAATGAAAAAAAGTTATGGCTCAAGGAAATTAGGGTAGAAAAAAGAAAAAAGAAAATGAAAAAATCTCTGGTATCCTAAGGGTTAAAGGAGCTATCTAACCCCTATTATGCCCCCCAAAATGCCAGGAACCACATACAGATAATACTTATGCCCAGTGGGAGGGTGCAGCTAATAGCAGGCCGCGTCGGAAATGAGCCTCCCTAGCATCACCCGCGATGCTAGGGAGGCTGGTACCCATCGTGACCTGCTATTGGCTGCCCACCATGTTGCTGAATGTTTTAATCTGCGTGATGGGAGTTGTTGGCAGGGGGGCATAATGCTAAGTGTGCACATAGCCACCAATCATATCCCCCCCCCCTCCCCCAAAGGTGACTTATTGCTGGGGGAAAATATGATTGGTGGCTATGTGCACACTCAGCATCAGCGAGTTAAAGGGGTTATCCAATCCCTAAAATGCCCCTCAAAATACCCAGGGAGGAGGGGGGGTGAGGAGTAGAAGGAAAGCACACTGGAAAGCACACTGTTCTCCTGAGTCCTCTATGAGCTTACAGCCCCCCCCAAAAAAAAAAAAAAACACTGCTTGCTGCTGCCCTCCACCATCAAGATTTTGTATTAAGTCTTCTGACTGCTGTCCTCTTGCTGTGGCAGTGGCACACTACAGACAACAGTGTGTTTTGTCCGTGTACACTGTCCGGACTCCGGAGCGGTCCTTCAGTCTGGACGGGAAGGGAGGGTTGAGGGGGGCTGATGACTTGACTTGAGGCAGACGTGAGCGCACCTCTGTATGTGCGCCTGCTCCTGCAGCCTTCCAGCGATACACTGACCAATCAGCAGCAGCCTCTTTGTGCTGCTAAATGCTGATTGGCCAGTGTGAAATTATGCAGCAGAGCAGACGCAGTGCCTGAGTGGGAGGTAGCCTGGATCAGGGAGGTCAGAAAGGGTGCGGGGGGAGGAGGGTGGCCCGAGGTACAACACAAGTGGGTGGGGCACAGGCCGCCTCAATGCCTGTATGAATAAACTGTCTGTGCAGAGACATAGGGTGCGGGACCTTCCATGCGCTCTGGGCCCCCCGTGCCACGGGCCCCATAGCAACGGTGTGGTCTGCCTATATTGGCAGTACGCCACTGGTGATGAGTAGAGTGGCTTGGGAGCTGATGTTGAGAGCGGTCAGGCTCCTGACGCAGAGACGGTTGAGGAGGACATTAGTGACATGCAGACACTATTCGACTATAGTGATGTAGCTGAACGCACTTGGGAGCCGGGTAACGAAGGGGCTTCATCATCATCAGGAGAAGAGGGTGTCAGCTTGCCCATGAGCCAGCGGTGGAGTCAGCAAGTCGGTAGCATGGCCAGGAATCAGCAGGGTGGCAGCAGTGGGAGGTCGGGAACCAAACGCGCCCATGGCAGACCACCCACTTCACGTGAGCCTACCAGCCCGGGAAGTAGTGGTGCAGGGGCTCAAGGAGGAAGCGGCTGTAGCAGTCAGTCAGTGCGTAGTGTTGGGGGTAAAATCACCTACTCGGTGGTGTGGCATTTCTTTTTTTTTTTAAAGCCGCTGGAGGAGGTGAACGTGGCCATTTTTTTAATCTGTGGGCAGAGGGTGAAGCGTGGCCAGGGTGCCAATGTTGGCACTATGCCCTGCGTCGACATATGCAGCATCGCCATAAAGTGGCCTGGGAGAACTGTGACTCCGATGTGGTGGTCCAGCCTGCCGCAGCAACCGCTGCATCACCCACTAGCACTCACCCGGTTTCTGGCAGTCAAGGCTCCACCACCTCAGCCGAAGGGAGTTGTCTGTCCTTCCCATCATCTGCCGGTCCTCATGCCCCTGCTCCTCCTCCTACTCCTCATCATGCATTCCGTCAGCAATCGATCACCGAAGCGATTGCCAAGATACAACAGTATGCGTGCACTCATCCAACTGCGCAGAAGCTGAATGTGCTCCTGTCCAAGTTGCTGGTGCTGTAGTCCCTCCCTTTCCAAGTGGTGGACTCTGCACCCTTCAAAGAATTGATGGCTACTGCAGAGCCGAGGTGGAGAGTCCCAAGCCGTCATTTCTTTACCAAAAAGGCAGTACCAGCCCTGCACACACATGTAGAACAAAAGGTAGGCCAGTCCTTGAGCCTGTCGGTGTCTGCAAAAGTGCACGGCAGCGCCGACATGTGGAGCTGTAGCTATGGTCAGGGACAATACATGTCCTTTACGGCCCACTTTGTGAGTATGGTTCTTGCACAGCAACTTGGCCAGGTGACGCCGCTTCCGCCTCCACGTTGCCACGCCATTGGTCCAGTGACAATGTCCGCCTCTGCCTCCTCATCCTCCACTGGGTCCTCAGCCTCCACTGCAGGGACAATTCAAAGTGCCCCTCAAATCGAATCTGGTTTTCTCCGCGACAACTGAAAATCAGAACCATGGTGACCAACAATGGGAAGAACATTGTGTCAGCGCTGCGTCAAGGAGGGCTGAGCCATGCGCCCTGCATGGTACACGTGTTCAATCTTGTTGTCAAGCAGTTCCTGAAGTCTTCCACCCATCTGCAGGACATCCTAAAAATGGCCAGGAAACTTTGCATGCACTTCAGCCACTCGTACACCGTAAAGAAAAACCCTCCTTGATCTGCAGAACGGCATCCCCCAACATAGGCTGATATGCAACGTTTCCACCATTGGAATTCCACCCTCCATATGTTGGACCGACTGTACGAACAGAGAAAGGCCATCAATGATTTCCTGATTATCCAAGCGGACTGTGTAACTTTGGTGTCAGCCAGTGGCAGCTCATGCGTGACGCCTGCCGTTTGCTCAGGCCCTTTGAGGATGGCAGGTTATTTGTCAGTTGCCAGGACTGTGGGATGAACAACGTTATTCCACTGCTTCATGTCCTGGAACAGATGTGGCTACATATGACTGGTCAGGGGACTGGAGACTTGGCGCCTAGATCTCATGACCACCTAAGCCCTGTGGGGGCTGAACTGGAGGAGGAGGAGGATATTGGAGCACAAGCAATGTGTAGCAAAATCTGGGGTTTTACTACACAGGTGACAGGAGAGGAGGAGCATAAGCAGCCAGATGAGCTACAGGGCGATCTTGAAAATGAGGCGGAGGACCCAGACACACCATGACAGTATGCAGTGGAGATTAAGGCAGGGAGTCCCTCCGAGTCACTTGCGCAAATGGTCCACTGCATGCTCACTTGCTTGGGAAGTGACAGCCAAATTGTCAGCATTCTGCAGAGGGATGACTTCTGTCTCTCCACCTTGTTGTACCCTTGCTACCTGTCCAAAATGGGGGCCTTTTTTAAACCCGCTGAGAGGGAGGACAAACTGAACTACTATAGAGCCATCCTATGTAGTCAGTTGTCCGCTGCCTATCTGTGCCATCGTCCATCCCCCTGCAGGTCTGAACGGGGGGGCCCTCTCGTTCCACTGCCATGGCTGCTGGGGAGGGGTGGGGTGGCAGGATCAGTACATGCTCCATCAGCAGCAGCCTGGAGTCTACAGTCGCTGATAGCTTTCTTCACCCTTATAGAAAAGAAACTACTCACCAGCAGCTAGACATAGAGCAGAACCTGAACCAGCAGGTGGTGTCATACTTGGAGTTCACTCTGCCAGCCGACCTTGAAGATCCGCTGGACTACTGGGCAGCCAAACTGGATTTGTGGCCGCAACTGGCCAAGTTTGCCCTGGAAAAGCTGTCCTGCCCGGCCAGTATTGTGGCATCAGAGCAGGTGTTTAGTGCGGCGGGGGACATAGTTACCCCAAGAAGAACTCACTTGTGGAGAGACTGACCTTTGTCAAGATGAATCAGGCATGGATCAGCCAGGATTTCCACCCACCAATTCCTGATGCTTCAGATTAGATTATCCATGGTGCCACACCAACACTTTGACAAAAGAGCCTGCTTTCTTCTGGTTACCTGCCTCAGCTACTATTCTGATGCTGACATCCACCTGATGCCACACATCTGATGCCAAGTTCACCAACCTTCTTTAGCGGATACTGGTATTGCCACCCACCTTCACACTATGTCACCTTGCCACTCTGTGGTATCCAGATGCTGCTACTACCTCCACTCTATGTCACCTTGCCACTCTGTGGCCTCTTGATGCTGCCGCAACCCCTAGACTCTGTGATTGTGCCACTCTGTGGCCTCCTAATGCTGCTACCACCTCCAGACTCTGTCATTGGGCCACTCTGTGGTCTCCTCATGCTGCTTTCACCTCACCACTATGTCACCTTGCCACTCTGTGTCCTCCTTATGCTGCTCCTACCTCTACTCTATGTCACCTTGCCACTCTGAGGCCTACTCATGCTGCTGCCACCTCCACACTATGTCATTGTGCCACTCTGTGGCCTCCTGATGCTGTTGCCACCTCCAGACTCTGTCATTGGGCCACTCTGTGGTCTCCTCATGCTGCTTTCACCTCACCACTACCTGTATGTCACCTTGCCACTCTGTGGTCTTCTCATGCTGCCACCACCTATACATTCTGTCATTGTGCCACTCTCTGGACTCTTGATGCTGCCGCCACCTCCAGACTATGTCATTGGGCCACTCTGTGGTCTCCTCATGCTGCTATCACCTCACCACTATGTCACCTTGCAAATATTTGGTCTTTTCAGGCTGCCACCACCTCAACACTAAGTAACTTTGCCACTCTGTTGTTTCCTGATGCTGCCGCCACCTCCACACTATGTCACTTTGCCACTCTGTGGCCTCCTCATGCTGCTGCCACCTCCACACTCTGTCATTGTGCCCCTCTGCGGCCTCCTGATGCTGCCGCCACCTACAGACTCTGTCATTGTGCCACTCTGTGGTCTCCTCATGCTGCTTTCACCTCACCACAATGTCATAGGGCCACTCTATGGACTTCTGATGCTGTTCCCACCCTCCCTACTTCATTGCTGTGTCACTATTTAGCCTTTTTTGCTTGGCTGACATCGTTTATTTGGCCCTTCCTCTGATCTGTAAGAAGGAAGGTAAAATGAGACGCACAACGTATCCTGTCTTTGTAGCAGCTGTAAGGCCTGTATGGTTCCATCAGAATTGGCTTGTGATTTGGTAGCCAAAAGCAGGAGTGGGTACAAAACACAGAAGCAAATATTCTGTTCACATGTCTTCTTTGTTTTGGATGCACTCCTGATTTTTCCCCATTAGCAATACTGATAGATTACTGACCAAATGCTAACAGAGTTGAGGCAGGTGCTCAACAGACAGGATCCGTTTTTTGTCGGTTATTGTTCTGATGGATCAGAGGAAGGGCAAAATAATCAGTGACGTCAACACAAACTTACTGCTGACACCCTCTCCACTCTGTCGGGGGCCTCTACTTGTATAATTAAATAGAACAGGTTCGGTGGACATCTATGTGGAATCAGCTGACGATGGTGTAAAAGGAGTGTGCTACTTCTTGGCACTAACATCGACCTGTAAGGCTGAGTTCATAATAGAGTTAAGTGGTCAGTTTTGGCCCTGTGACTGCCCTAATAAGCGAAATGTGCAGTGATTCTAAGTGAGACGCCTGTCATCTGCATGTCATACGGACTCACATTATTATTTCACTACCGAAGCAGACTTCCTATGCGTGATACTGCAAGGCACAGTGTTCTACACCACTAAAAAGGCTCTGTGCAGCCAGGAAATATAATTTTTTTTATGTCATTTGAATTAAATTTATTCAGATCGAACCAAAGTTTTCAAAAAAAAAATCTACTAATAACTTTAGAATAAGGCACTTTTGATAAATGATGATAAAAGGTGATATAACAATGATATCCGTTGGACTGAATATATTTGCATTAGTGGTACAACCCCTTTAAATTCAGGCACAGTTACAATTCTCACCATGCAATGGACTGGCAAATATTTACAAATGCATGTTTCACAGTTCTTACAGGTGACACAGCTGCACAAGTAGTTAATAGACTAAAGTGTTCCTTTAGAACAATTTTTACACTGCTCTACTCTAATTGACTTACAGTTCAGCATCCAGGATGGTGGGTGCACACTTTCTTTAGTACCATGTAACCTCATGGCAGAATCTCGCATCAGTCTATGCTCTGCACCTTTTTTGAACAGGTTGCTGTAATCACAGTTTAAGATTTCACAATTCCCTCACAGGATGTAGAACAGTGGGCATATCCGGATTTCTGCCTTTTTTTATGCAACTTAACAAAAGGGCCTTAGAGTCTATAAGCTCTTCATAATGCAATAAGCTCTTCATAATTCACCTCTACAGAAGTTCTACTCTGCACCTCTTTCTTTATTTTGGCCTGCTTCTCCAGTAAAGTTCTTTTCTGGCCTAGCCCTGGCTGACATCTGACCCATGCCTTGCCAGGTCAGCTAACACATTTTTGCTTCTGTTCTCTTCACTGGTTCAGACAAGACTGACTTGTCTGACTGATTAGACTCACTGACATGTTCTAACTCCTTTTCTCTACATAGAGAGGATGACATCAGCCCCATCTAGTGACACTGAATATGTCCTATTAACACCTCGTACATAAATATACAGAAATGCTTGTACCATACAAAAATACATTTTACACCCTTTGCAGTCTACCGCCTCTCTGCAGTGGGATGCAGCAATAAGGTAAAATATACACATTGAAATGAGACATAACAGTCTAAAGTACTGGACTACAGTATCTCAGTTTTTCATCTGTAGACCAAAAATCAGTGCGGAAACTGTGAAAGGTCATCTTTGTCAGATAGCGGCATCTATGACGGAATGCTTATTATGCTGACCAAGGATCCTCTAGGATACTTGTTATGATCTTCTTCCCTATGTGTAGGACAGTAATACCAAACTGAAATAACACAAATTATCTCTTGAAGGGTAATTTTTTGCAGTTTTAGGTTTGATTGCTCTGTAAATAGATCACTGCAAATGGTGTACCACCACCGCTTAGTGATCTTTGGAGGTACGTTGTATGTGGGAGTTTGGCTGTGAGTCGGACAGTGTTCACACACTATAGGTAGGTTAGCGGTAGGTTCCACGCTACACTGAGATACCTTGGCGGGGTGCGCGGGCTCCGGTTCCTGACAGGAATATATTGGCTAAAATCAAATTTTTTAACATCAGTGTGAGGGTTTAGCCTTGTATTGTCAGTTGCATATTAGTGTGGCACACCATTTGCAGTGATCTATTTACTCTTATATTTTCATCCACACATTATTTCATCTTGTGTAGGATGATTTTTATGGTACATGTGATCCATTGTATACATTTTTGCATGAGATTGCTGTTAGCAACGGTTTGAGCATTTCCTCCCAGTAAGGCCACTCTATTTTGTGATTTTTCTTGATTGCTCTGTACACTCTTTATATAAAAAATTGCCTCATGGCCTTGTTGAAAGTCATCATGATCTACCCTCCCTCCATCTA
Organism: Bufo bufo; assembly: GCF_905171765.1. Taxonomy (NCBI): domain Eukaryota; kingdom Metazoa; phylum Chordata; class Amphibia; order Anura; family Bufonidae; genus Bufo; species Bufo bufo. Next base: position 213,485,166 of record NC_053389.1, read on the forward strand.
CCATGATGTTGGATAACTTACTGGATATGAGGGTAAGAGTTGTGTTAGCACCTTTTTAATGAACATTCTACAAATAGAGTGTCAGCACCTTCTTGCTGGTCTGAAGTACTTTCCTCACTGGAACATTGTGCTCCAAATTGACCGTTTGGGCAGATGAGTGAATTTTTGTTAATCTGTGGTTGTGTGTGACTTACACAAGGCAGTTCTTTCTCTTATTGCAGAAATGTCAGGTTAAACTTAGGTACCTGACAACAAATATCGGGAACCTAAAGTTCACATGAATGTCATCTTGTGTATTCAGACAAAATATTGATGTCTTTGTTTAACTGCAAATGTATTCCTTGACTTTGGCATGCTTTTGTTCTGTCTGTGAATTCATAAGAACAATACAGTGGGTATTTTTTCTATATATTACATTCCCTAGGGGTGCTGACTTAGCTAGGGGCTGATGTAGACTTCAGCCATAACTTATGCCAGTTTATGATGAAAATTATAGTAAATCTGGCACAAAGCCCACCTTCCACTAAGCTCCACCCTTTTCTTGCAACTTTGGAAATGTGGGGAGAAGCTCAAAAAGTCGCAAATTATTGTGCGTATGCCAAAATTTGCAACTTTTATACATCATATTAGTGCAGTAAACACTTTAGTAAATGTATCTCATTGTATCTAACACAGGAGATATGTCTATATATTGAAGGCTTAAAGTCTACCTTTGAAAAGTGTTTCTTATTTATTATTTATTTATCTTTCTCTACAATTGCCACAATTTAGGATGATTGTTATAATAATTTTGTGATGATTATATCACAAAGACAGTTTAACACCCAAGTTTACCCCAAAGTGGCTGTTCTTCTGGAGATTTCAGAGCGGGATGTTCCCTGGGGCAGGCCTTAGAAGAAGGTTCTAGATCAGTTAGAAACTATATAAAAGTAGAGCAGTCAGAGCCCTTAGTTGTCTACAGATATGGACCAGTGTTTAGTAGGATATACTCTGCCCAATTGAGGTGTGTGGTGCACCTCAATTGGGCAGAGTATATCCTACTAAACACTGGTCCATATCTGTAGAGGTTACTGATGAAAAAAAAAATCTAGAATATTCGCGATTACGAATATATAGCACTATATTCTAAATCTTCGCGAATTCTCAAAGTGCAGATATTTGCGATAAAACTTTGCGATTAGAATATTCACGATCAACACTAGTCACCACGTGTTGATGATCTGCTTGTGGGCCAATGAGAAGGCAGTAATATCTTTGTCAGAGCATCCCTAGCAACTGATAGGAAAGTTGCCTACCCCTTACTATATGAGAAACTCCCCAGCAGCCATTTTCTCCAGTTTTTTGCAGTGTTGAGAGAGAGAGCATTTACATTACTGAGTCTATTACATTAGATAGTTAGCTCCTATATATAATACAGATAGTGTGAGATAGTCAGTGTAGGTTAGATAGTGATATAGTGTAGCAGATAGGTTCCAGTGCAGGGTGTTAGGTAGTGTGATAGGAATTACTGTACTGTACATTTTCTCCAGTCTCAGGAACCTTCTAGCATCTTGAAAAATGTAGCAAAAGTGAGCCACGCCTGTATTGTGCGCGCAATACGAGCATATTACATTACCGATTTTGGCAATCAAGTAAATAATGACTGGAAATCATGAATTATAAAATTTCACGAATTTATTGCAAATATTAGGCCCAAATTTTGCTAAATATTGCGAAAACGAATATTGCCCATGCTGCTCATCACTAGTGGTGACACCTCAACAGTGTCCGGGGTCCCAGTGTAGTGTTGGGGGCCAACTGAAACCCAGCCACTGCACATATTTAGGGAGGATTTTCAGATAAACATATTGAAAAATCCCTCTAGGAAAATATGTTATCTTTCTCTCCATTTGTAAAGTACACCAGGTAAAAGTGCAGGTAATTCTCCTACAGGGCATACCATGACTACATTATGGAGCTCTATTCCACTTTGCCATGATATCACGTGGCCCACCACGGTGAATCCTACAGCACCTTCTGTGTGGAAAGGATGCTGGTCTCTTAGTGCATGCCTATATGATCCTCAGTGTGAATAATTTTCTCAGACAGAATTCCATTATAAAGATGTCACAATAAAATGTTATCTTTATGCCTATGCAGATTTCTATTGTGGGGAACTTTTAATTCTGGCCAAGGGGTCATGTGTGCTACTGCTACGGCATACATATTAGGATATCCTCAGACATCATCCACAACTCCCTCCTCTGTCAGGCAAAACTCCATCCTCCGTCAGGCAAAACTCCATCAGTCCTCGTCCCTTAGACCAAACTCCCTCCTACATCAGACTAAACTCCCTCCTCCGTCAGCCCAAACTCCATCAGTCCTCCTCCCTCAGACCAAACTTCCTCCTCCGTCAGACTAAACTCCCTCCTCCGTCAACAAAAACTCCCTCCTCCGTCAGCCAAAACTCCCTCCTCCCTCATCCAAAACTCCCTCCTACCTCAGACGTCAGCCAAAACTCCCTTCCCCGTCAGGCAAAACTCCATCAGTCCTCTTCCCTCAGACCAAACTCCCTGATGGAGTTTAGGCTGAGGGATGACAACTGATGTCTGACCCCTGACGGCTGATGGAGTTTGGGCTGAGGGCTGATGGAGGAGGTATTTTTTGACTGACGTCTGATGGACAAGGGAGTTTTGGATGAAGGAGGAGGGAGTTTTGGCTGACTTTGAGGTAGGAGGGAGTTTGGGCTGACGAAGGATGGAGTTTTGCCTGACGGAGAAGGGAGTTGTGGATGATGTCTGAGGATGTCCTAATATGTATGCCGTATGCTGCAGCCAATGACTGGCCTCAGCAGAAAAGTGTCTCCAAGCAGCATGTGACTAAGCAGTATTATGCCACATGGGGGCATGTCACCACTGAGGCCAGTCATTGGATGCAGTGACACACGTGACTTTATCTGTACCCCGGCCGGAAGTAAACAGAGCAGGGAGACGAAGACTGCAAATGGAGCCAGGACGCCAGAGTAGAGTGGTGGGCAGCAGCTGAGTATGAATTTTTCAACAGGTCCCAGATATTTCAGTAGCTAAATTATAAATCCCATCATCCTGGAAAACCCCTTTCTCATTTTCTCTTTATTTTATATTTATATACAGTACAGACCAAAAGTTTAGACACACCTTCTCATTCAAAGAGTTTTCTTTATTTTCATGACTATGAAGGCATCAAAACAATGAATTAACACATGTGGAATTATATACATAACAAACAAGTGTGAAACAACTGAAAATATGTCATAGTCTAGGTTCTTCAAAGTAGCCACCTTTTGCTTTGATTACTGCTTTGCACACTCTTGGCATTCTCTTGATGAGCTTCAAGAGGTAGTCCCATGAAATGGTCTTCCAACAGTCTTGAAGGAGTTCCCAGAGATGCTTAGCACTTGTTGGCCCTTTTGCCTTCACTCTGCGGTCCAGCTCACCCCAAACCATCTCGATTGGGTTCAGGTCCGATGACTGTGGAGGCCAGGTCATCTGGCGCAGCACCCCATCACTCTCCTTCATGGTCAAATAGCCCTTACTTTCAAAGTTTTCCCAATTTTTCGGCTGACTGACTGACCTTCATTTCTTAAAGTAATGATGGCCACTCGTTTTTCTTTACTTAGCTGCTTTTTTCTTGCCATAATACAAATTCTAACAGTCTATTCAGTAGGACTATCAGCTGTGTATCCACCTGATTTCTCCTCAACACAACTGATGGTCCCAACCCCATTTATAAGGCAAGAAATCCCACTTATTAAACCTGACAGGGCACACCTGTGAAGTGAAAACCATTTCAGGGGACTACTTCTTGAAGCTCATCAAGAGAATGCCAAGAGTGTGCAAAGTAGTAATCAAAGCAAAAGGTGGCTACTTTGAAGAACCTAGAATATGACATATTTTCGGTGGTTTCACACTTGTTTGTTATGTATATAATTCCACATGTGTTAATTCATAGTTTTGATGCCTTCAGTGTGAATCTACAATTTTCATAGTCATGAAAATAAAGAAAACTCTTTGAATGAGAAGGTGTGTCCAAACTTTTGGTCTGTACTGTATGTGTAACCTTTTAGAAATAAGTTAATTCAGGAACACTTCTGAAATAATGTGAGCATGAAGGCTTATGTCATTTAAGCATCGACTATCGATTATTTTTCTTAAAATCTAGCAGTCTTTTAATGAAGTAGCCCTGCTGCTCAACTAGCAGGTTGCCTTAAAGGAGATGCTGCCCCACTTATCTTCCAGTGTGGAGATCAAAGAGAACTAGAACTCTTACTCATCTTTTACTGAGTCATGATGGAAGCTGCTCTCTTGAGCACAGTTCCCTTGGCAAATTTCTGTCATTAACCATAAAAAGGGATGAGGTTTGAATTATATAGGGCAGACATAAAACTGCATATTAAATACACTCAACGTGCGTTAATTGTTTAATAATTAGCTTTTACTTGTCAAAGACAAAGTTGTGCACAAGTTCACAAAATCCTCACTAACTATATTTGAGGCTGTGGTATACTTACTTATTTCTTCACTGCAATGCTAATTTTAGATACTTTCATGTGTTTGTAAGTAGAGTTGAGCTGACACCTGGATGTTCGGGTTCGACGGTTTCGGTTGAACTTCACAAAAAAATTTGAATTTGGGAACCGAACTTGACCCCGAACCCCATTGAAGTCAATGGGGACCCTAACTTTGGAGCACTAAAAAGGCTCTAAAAAAATCATGGAAATTACTAGAGGGCTGTAAATTGCAGCAAAATGTGGTTAAGAGCATGGCAAGTGCTCTTCAAATAAATGTGGATAGGGAAATAACATACAAATAATATAAAAAACATAAAAATAAAAAATATGGAGTAGGAGGTTGAGGAGGCGGTGTATGTGGCGGTGTAGTAGGAGGTAGCCAACACTGTTTTTTTGTTTTGTTTTATATTTTATTTTATTATTTATTAAATTTTTTTCAAATTTGGGTAGACCCCAAAACATTGGAAAACATAAAAAATAAAACAAAGAGAAAGTGCGTGTCACGGAACCATGAACCAGACGTACAACAAGAGATAAGTGAAAACAAGAAGGCTTTATTGAAAATAAAGCTGTAAAGCAAAAGTCCAAACGGATGGTGAAACCGAGCAGAGTCTTTGCGAAGCCAGAGGTCAGGAACCAGAAGGGTAGTCAGATGAAGCCAGGATCAGGAACCAGCAGGGTAGTCAGACGAAGCCAGGATCAGGAACCAGCAGGGTAGTCAGACGAAGCCAGGATCAGGAACCAGCAGGGTAGTAGCAGTCTTAGAAGCATGTGAACACAAGAGGACCAAGCAAGGAACTGAAGCCACAGACCTCCTATATATATGAGCTAGGCATCCAGCTCCTCCCAGGGGAAGGAGGAGCCGCAGGGTGGAAGGCTACAAGAAACCCAGAAACCAAGATGGCCGCCAGCACATGTCAAACGAAGGAGAGCAGCAAGCAGGTAAGACCATGACAGTACCTCCCCCTCAAGGGCCCCTCCTCCGCGGAGCACAAAACGGTTTCTGAGGGAAGCGTGCGTGGAAGGCTCGGAGCAAGGCAGGAGCATGGACATCTGCGGAGGGAACCCAGGAACGCTCCTCTGGACCATAACCACGCCAATGGACCAAAAACTGCAACCGACCACGGACCAGGCGTGAGTCCAGGATATTGCTCACCTCATATTCCTCACGATTGCCCACTTGGACCGGACGAGGCCGAGGAACCGAGGAAGTGAAACGATTACACACCAGTGGCTTCAACAGGGAGACATGAAACACGTTGGAGATCCGCATGCCAGGAGGAAGCGCAAGGGCATAGGCTACCGGGTTTACCCTGCGAAGCACTCGGAAGGGACCAACAAAGCGAGGCGCCAGCTTGGGAGTGGGCACTCGAAGGTTGAGGTTGCGGGTGGACAACCATACACGGTCTCCGACCTGGTAGGAAGGAGCAGGCGCTCGTCTGCGATCAGCCTGGAGTCTCTGGCGCTGCGCAGAGACCTCAAGGGACTTCTGGATCTGTACCCAAGAAGCACGTAAGACGGAAAGGTGATCCTCCACAGCCGGAATATCCTGGGGAGAGAATACCTCCGGTAACACGGCAGGTTGGAACCCATAATTGGCCATGAAGGGAGACGTCCCAGAGGAAGAGTTCACCGCCGTGTTCCTGGCAAACTCAGCCCAAGGCAGGAGGTCAACCCAATTGTCTTGGTGATCGGAGACATAGCAACGAAGGAATTTCTCCAAGGCCTGATTGGATCGTTCTGCGGCCCCATTGGACTGAGGGTGGTAGGCCGAGGAGAAGGAGAGATGAATCCCCAACTGGGAGCAAAAGGCGCGCCAGAACCTGGACACAAACTGACTCCCCCGATCCGACACAATCTCCTTAGGCAAACCGTGCAACCGGAAGACCTCCCTGGCAAAAATCGTGGCCAACTCTTGTGCAGAGGGTAACTTCTTGAGAGGAACACAGTGGCACATTTTGGAAAACCGATCCACAATCATGAGAATGACCGTATGGCCTCGGGATGCAGGGAGGTCCACAATGAAATCCATCCCCAGGTGTGACCATGGGCGCTCCCCGGTGGCTATGGGTTGCAGAAGGCCCAACGGAAGGTGCCGAGGGGACTTACTCTGGGCACAAACGGAGCATGCCGCTACATATGCGGCGATGTCGGAACGTAGGGAAGGCCACCAGAACAGACGTGAAACAGCCCAGGACAGCTGATTCTTTCCAGGATGCCCCGCGGTCTTGGAGTTATGGTAGGTTCGCAACAACCGAGTGCGCAACTCCTCAGGCACAAAACATCTGCCGTTGGGTCTCCCAGAGGGAGCACCAGATTGAGCCGCCAAAATCTGCTCACCCAGGGGAGAGGTCAGGCTGGTGCGAATGGCGGCCAGGATCTGATTCGGAGGTATGACCGAAGTCGGAATCGACTCCTCCCTGGACAGCTCGGAGTACTGCCGTGATAAGGCATCCGCCCTGATGTTCTTGGAACCGGGTAGGTAGGAGACCACGTAATTAAAACGAGACAAGAACAGAGCCCATCTGGCCTGACGTGGTGTCAATCTCTTGGCCTCAGAAAGGTAGGTCAGATTCTTGTGGTCCGTCAGGATGAGAACCGGAACCACCGAACCCTCGAGCAAGTGCCTCCATTCTTTAAGGGCCTGCACGATGGCCAATAACTCCCTGTCACCAATCTGATAGTTGCACTCCGCGGAAGACAGTTTCCGGGAGTAAAACCCACAAGGAAGCAGAGGACCCTCTGGTGTTCTACTCTGAGACAGAAGGGCGCCTACTCCCGTCTCAGACGCGTCCACCTCGAGGACAAAGGGCAACCCAGGGTTGGGATGCGACAGAATCGGAGCCGACACAAAGGCGGACTTTAGGGCCTCAAAAGCTCGGATGGCCTCGAGCGGCCAGACCTGGGAATTACTGCCCTTCCTGGTCAGATCCGTGAGAGGCTTGGCCAGCATGGAAAAGTCCCTGATGAACTTCCGATAATAATTGGCGAAGCCCAAAAAGCGCTGCAGGGAACGAAGACCACTGGGCTGGGGCCACTGTAAGACAGCCGAAACCTTCTCAGGATCCATGGAGAACCCCTCAGCGGAAATGATGTAACCTAAGAAGGTTACCTGGGATCGGTGAAATTCGCATTTCTCAAGCTTACCGAACAGCTTGTTCTCTCGTAACCGTTGCAACACTCGTCTGACATCCAGAATGTGGGCCTCCATGGATTCAGAATATACCAAGATGTCATCCAAATAGACTACCACACACTGCTGCAACAGGTCACGGAAAACATCATTGATGAATTCCTGAAAGACTGCGGGCGCATTGCACAACCCAAAGGGCATAACCAAGGATTCGTAATGACCGGTCCTGGTGTTAAACGCGGTCTTCCACTCATCGCCCGCCTTGATCCTTACCAGGTTATATGCCGCCCTCAGGTCGAGTTTGGTAAAGACCGTGGCCCCTTTAAGGCGATCGAACAGCTCGGAAATCAAGGGTATCGGGTAAGCGTTCTTGATCGTGATGCGATTGAGACCCCTGTAATCGATGCAAGGCCTCAACTCACCGCCCTTCTTTTTCACAAAGAAAAATCCAGCCCCTGCCGGGGACGAAGATTTGCGAATGTGTCCGCGTGAAAGCGCCTCCCTCACGTACTCCTCCATGGCCTCATTCTCCGCTACCGACAGTGGATAGACTTTGCCATGAGGAGGAACGGCACCAGATTGTAACTCTATGGCACAATCGTATGGGCGGTGCGGAGGTAGGGCAACCGCGCGCACCTTATCGAATACATCCCGGTACTCCTCGTATTCAGGAGGCAACAGAGAGTCCGAGGAAGTACACAGCAACTTGACAGACCCATGGATGCAACTAGCCCCACACTGCGGTGACCACGAGAGGATCTCGACCGATCTCCAATCGAAAGTCGGATTATGCTTCTGGAGCCAGGGGTACCCCAAGACCACCGAGTAGTGTGGAGATGAAATAACCTGGAGGCAGACCGACTCTCTGTGAACGTCACCAATGGCTATCCCCACTGGAAGGGTCTCATGAGTCACGTGTGGCGGCAGAAGGGGTCTGCCGTCTATCGCCTCAAGAGCCAGTGGGGAACCTCGAGCCTGCAGAGGAATGGAATTGGCGGCAGCGGACACACTATCAATGAACAAACCACCAGCACCAGAGTCCACCAACGCCTGGGTCGTCACCGAGCCCCCGACCCAGGAGAGGACAACAGTGATCAGTGGTTTGTCAACACGAGAAACCGGGGACGAGGAGACTCCACCCAAGATCTGCCCCTGACAGGATCTCAGGGTACGAGCGTTTCCCGGACGGTTCGGACATGCCAACCGAAAATGCCCACCGAGACCACAGTACATGCATCGGCCCTCGCGTCTCCGGAGTGCCCTCTCCCCCTCGGACAGGCGAGCAAACCCCAGCTGCATGGGTTCACCCCCAGACAAGTCATCCCCAGGAGGCGTGGGAGGAGAGGGAGGCACGGGTGGGACAGCAAACGTAGGCACCAATCTGTTAGAAGACCTCCGCAGGTTCTCCTTAAAGGAAGGTCTCTCCCTGAGTCTGGTGTCAATCAAAATCAGGAAAGAAATAAGAGACTCGAGCTCAACTGGTAGGTCCTTAGCTGCAACCTCATCCTTTAAGGCATCCGAGAGACCATGAGAGAAAGCAGCGACCAGAGCCTCATTATTCCAGCCCACCTCTGCTGCCAGGGTACGAAACTCAATGGCGTATTCAGCTACGGATCGTGAACCCTGTCTGATGGACATAAGGAGCTTCGCAGCAGAGGCAGCACGAGCCGGCACATCGAATACCTTCCGAAGAGAAGCAACAAAACCGGAAAACTCGGCAACCACCGGATTGTTGTTCTCCCATAAAAGGCTGGCCCAGGCCAAGGCCTTGTCCGAGAGCAGCGAGATCAAGAAGCCCACCTTTGATCTCTCAGTAGGAAAGGCATGTGGCAGCAACTCGAAATAAATGCCCACCTGGTTAAGGAAACCTCGGCACTGAGTTGGCTCTCCCCCAAAGCGCTGTGGAAGAGGGGCAGAACCGGTCATACCCCGAAACACCGCAGGCGCAACAACAGGTGTCGGGGTAGACTCTGGCGCAACAACCGGAGCGGCAGTAGGAGCGAGCCCAGGAGCGACAACCGACCCATCGGCAACGGGAGCGAAATGAGCCGTGCGTTCAAGCAGGGTTTGCAACGCCACAGCGAACCGACCCAACAGGTGATCCTGCTGATCAAGTCTGGCAACCAGCGTGGGTAGCGAGGATGGCCCTGTACCGTCAGAATTCATGGCTTGGTCCTAATGTCACGGAACCATGAACCAGACGTACAACAAGAGATAAGTGAAAATAAGAAGGCTTTATTGAAAATAAAGCTGTAAAGCAAAAGTCCAAACGGATGGTGAAACCGAGCAGAGTCTTTGCGAAGCCAGAGGTCAGGAACCAGAAGGGTAGTCAGACGAAGCCAGGATCAGGAACCAGCAGGGTAGTCAGACGAAGCCAGGATCAGGAACCAGCAGGGTAGTCAGACGAAGCCAGGATCAGGAACCAGCAGGGTAGTAGCAGTCTTAGAAGCATGTTAACACAAGAGGACCAAGCAAGGAACTGAAGCCACAGACCTCCTATATATATGAGCTAGGCATCCAGCTCCTCCCAGGGGAAGGAGGAGCCGCAGGGTGGAAGGCTACAAGAAACCCAGAAACCAAGATGGCCGCCAGCACATGTCAAACGAAGGAGAGCAGCAAGCAGGTAAGACCATGACAGTGCGCTGGAGTACAACAATGGCTGAGTGAGGCCGGTATACATGTCTATTCTGCACAAGGTACGGATAAGTCCTGTGGGATACATGCCTGGTTCATTTTAATGAACGTGAGCTTATCCACATTGGCTGCGCTTCTCTTTGATAACCCCTCCTGCTGTGCTAAACAAACGTTCAGACAATACACTGGCTGCAGGGCAGGCCAGCACCTCCAAGTCTTAAAGGGCAAGCTCAGGCCATGTGCCCAATTTGGAGACCCAGAAGTTGAAGGGGGCAGGCCCATCAGTCAGTATGTGTAGGTGTGTGCACACATACTGCTCCACCATGTTGCATGTCCCTGTGATGTCCACGATCTAATTGGATATCTTCTCTATCAACTTTCGATGTTCTTTTATGCGCCTACCATGGTGATCACGGGTAACAGGAAATCAGAGTTCCAGGCCGGAGAGGGAGCCTGAGAAACGGATACCACCTCCAAGGGAGGTCAATGGATGAAATGAAATGTGATCAAGCGGAAATGTGGGACAAATTATTGAAGCAGAAGCATCAAAGTAAAGGAGGGGGCGCGCGGCAATTCCCTACTTAAGACTCGGGGAGGTAGTGACTATAAATAACAATACAGGACTCTAGATAACTTCTGCCTGATTGCACGTCCCCGTGACGTCCACGATCCAATTGGATATCTTCTCTATCAACTTTCGATGTTCTTTTATGCGCCTACTATGTTGATCACGGGTAACGGGAAATCAGGGTTCCAGGCCGGAGAGTGAGCCTGAGAAAGGGATACCACATCCAAGGGAGGTCAATAGATGAAATGAAATGTGATCAAGCGGAAATGTGGGACAAATTATTGAAGCAGAAGCATCAAAGTAAAGGAGGGGGCGCGCGGCAATTATCTACTCCCGACTCGGGGAGGTAGTGACTATAAATAACAATACAGGACTCTTAAGTAGAGATGTCCCGAACTATTCGCCGGCGAACATCGCTTGTTCGCGTTCACAGCGGCGGCGCGAACATATGCGATGTTCGGTCCGCCCCCTATACGTCATCATCGAGCAAACTTTGACCCTGTACCTCACAGTCAGCAGACACATTCCAGCCAATCAGCAGCATACCCTCCCTCCCAGACCCTCCCACCTCCTAACAAAAAGCAAGGACAGCATCCATCTTAGATTCATTCGGAAGCTGCAGTCTTAGTGAGAAGAGGGACAGTGCAGCTGCTGCTGATTTAATAGAAAAATCGATAGTCAGTCACTCCAGTACTGAAAGACTCATCTGATCTGCTGTAAGGACAGTGTCCTGACAGCACCCCAAAAAGCACTTTTTAGGGCTAGTACATCAGTCTCCTTTTTTTTTTTTTTTTTCCTCTGTAATCTAATTGCAGTTGCCTGCCAGCCACCACTCATATCTGGTGTCACAGTAGCTTGCATTTAAAAAAAAATAAAAACTTTTTTGACTGTAATATAATTGCAGTTCGTTGCCTGCAAGCATGTGTGTTAGGCCTACAGTGTGTACTGTGCCAACTACTGCCAGTACACAGTGCCACCAGTGCCACTCATTTATATGGATACACCTTAATAAAATGGGAATGGATGGTGATATTAACTTCCTGTTTATAGCGGCATGACGTAGGTGTGCCGCGCTCCTCCTCTGGCTGCCCTCTCCTCTCTCTCCCTACCTCGCTCCTGGATGTAGACCGCCGAGGGAACGCCGATTTCAGACCAGCCCTGGCTAGTCGAGCCCAGATGGGACCGTGTTCTGCTTTGATGCAACCTGCCGCCTGTTACCCGCTGTGACCTGTCGCCTGCTACTCGGTGTGACCCGCCGTCTGCTGTTTCGACCTGCCACCTGCTGCCTGCTTTACGGTACCTGCCCTGATCCGCTGCCTGCTGCCCGCTGTATGGTGTTTGCTCTGCCTCCTGTTTGCCGCCGGCCGTGACCCGCCTCATGCTGTTCGCTACTTCTGATCGGTGGCGTGCCTGTGACTTGCCGCATGCTGTTTGCTGCCTGCGAAGTATTGGGGCGCTGGAGCTGGTAAGCCTATTGAGTTGCTGAGCTGCGGCTCCCGTGGGTGGAATAGAGATCTTGGGTTTGGTGTCCTGCGGGTGAATCTGGTGATCTGTCTTGACTACTAATATACTAATATACTGGTGGGAGTCGGCAGTGGTCTGGTGTTCTCGGCGGGGGTGTTGTGAGGTCGGCGTGTACCTTATTCCACGGTATATCTGTGGTCCCTGTCGGATCCCCGTGGGGCTGTCAGCTGTATGATTCTCTGTGGACACTGGAGCTGGATGCTGGGATCTCAGTGGAACGGTCCCCCCCTTTTTTTTTCATTGAAAGTACAGATGAAGCGATAAGGCCCATAAGGAACTTTTTCCATTGATAGATGTTGGGACTTCCTTTCTCTATCCCCCTTGGATGGATTGTCTGGATGGATTGTCCGTCTGAAAATTGCAGTCGTCAGTGGGGAACTTAGCTGGGCGCGTTTGTCATTGTAGCGGGGTGGCTGAAAAGCTATATTTTTGGGGCCTTAACCAGAAAGCAAGAACAGCCCCACTTTCGTGTATATGAATGTCATAGAATGGTTGGCAACTCTATTTTGCCTGTTAGTGGCTCTGCACCGTTCTCTGCCCTATATGATTGTTATATAATTACTTGCAACCGTATTTAGCCTCTTATTTGGGGGATGTAACTATTTAGTCTGCAACTATTTTGTGTGTTTTGCTGTGCATCTACCCAGTATTTACTCTCTCCTAGGGGTATATCTACCTGTAATTTATCTTTTCTTTCCTATGAGTACTTGATATTATTGATGACCGGCTCTTTGGGGTGCTGAGCTGTGTTCATAGTTGGGGCGTTGAACTGTGTTCATAGCTGCAACTTAGCTACTTAGATAAAAATGCTGCCAAAATTTCGTAAATCAGGAGGACTGACCTCCCCAAAAGGAGGATCAGGGGGGAGCCCACAGGCCCGATTAGACAAATTTTTGAAGTCACCACCACCTAAAACTAGAGGAGGTGTACATAGATCTGCCCCTCAGATTGAGCCAGGATTAGATAATACGGATCAGTTAGAGCGGGGTTTATCAAAGTCCAGTTCCTCCCAGAGTGAAGGTTTTGACAGTATTAATAAAAAACTCCAGGATATATTGGGAGTAGTAAATGCCACTAGCACTTCGGTGGCAGCGTTGGCTTCTTCCCTTGCAGTAGTACAAGGTGACGTCACCATAATAAGAGACGAAATGTCGAAGTTGAGACTAAAGGTGAAGGAATTGGAATCTGCAGTCAACTCTGTCACCGTAGAGAATGGTGTATTAAAGAACAGACTAGAAGAGGTAGATGAAGACCGCTCTTGGTTAAGAAGGAAAGTGGTAGAGCTGGAGGATAGGTCTCGTAGATATAACCTGCGGTTAGTAGGGTTCCCAGAAGGGGTAGGACAGGATAACCCGTCAAATTTCATTCAGAAGTGGTTGGTAGAAAGTCTGGGCCCAGACTATGATGTATCTACCTTCTGTGTGGAAAGAGCCCATAGAATCCCCATCAAAAAACCTCCTCCAGGGTCCCCTTCCAGGGCAATCCTGGCAAAATTTGTTTGCTCAAAGGATCGGGACTGGGTTCTTAGACGTAAAAGAGAAGTAGCAGACATACAATTTAATGGTAATTTGATATAAATTTTTCCCGATTTCTCGCGAGAGACCCAAAATAAAAGAAGATCTTTTTTTGATGTGAAAAAAAGATTGATCGCAGCTAAGATTAACTATTCAATGCTATATCCCGCTAAACTGAGAGTGGTATACAATGATTCTGTGCGTTTCTTTTCCACACAGACGGAGGCGGTGCAATGGTTGGATTTAAAGGGCCTATGAAAAGTACGGAAGGTTGGTGAGGAGGGAGGTTAATGAGGGGAGGTGGCGGGGGGGAGGTTTGGTGGAAGGAGAGAGGTTGATGGGTATTGTGAAATGCCTTGTCAACCATGCAGGGGGGTTCTTTGGGGGTGGGTTTAAGGGAGGGATTGGCTGCCGTCGTTTGCTGCGTAGATATGCGTGCCTCTCTGTTAAGAAAGGGGGTCTTGGAAACTCCTTTATTCATAGGATATGCCGTGTATCATTCTATTTTGAAATGTGAGAGGGCTGGGAGACAGAGTGAAGAGGACGGTGGTATTTGACCTCGTGGTCCGCCATCTGCCTGCGATTGTGGTACTATTGGAGACCCATGCGACATTAGATAGGATTTACACACTGAAAAGGAAATGGGCTTCTCTTGAGTACCACGCTTGCTACTCTTCTTATGCAAGAGGTGTTAGCGTATATATTCATCGTGGGATGGAGTATCAACCGCTAGATAGTCTGACTGATAAAGAAGGGAGATATGTATTCCTCCACGGGTATTGGAAAGGGCAGGAGGTCATATTGGCTTTTATTTACATTCCCCCACCATTTAAAGCAACGGTGTTTTTACAGTTAGTCCAATATATATCCACAAAAAATCAATGTGCGCTATTAGTGGCAAGTGACTTTAATGCAGTACCTGATTCTGAGTTGAACCGGTTCTCGTCGTTCTCTGGGTGCGGCCGCACTGGATCCCCTTTGACTGCTGTGTGCCAGGAGCTGGCGCTGGTCGATATCTGGCGCCACCTCTATGGCAATAAAAAAATCTTTTCATGTTTTAGCCAGTCATTCGGGTCAATGTCCCGTATAGATCTGGCCTTCGCAAGTCGGGATTTGTGCGGTCGCGTCCTGAGAATGAGGTATGAACCCCATGGAATCTCGGATCACTCCCCAGTTCTTGTTGTATTTGCGGAGGCTCCAAATACAGGTAGAATCTTTAAATTGAACCCGCATTGGTTTGATGTGATAGGGGAGCAATCCCGAATAGATCAGGATATTTTGGGGCCTCAACGTAGGATCAACACATATTCATTATGTGTGGGACGCCTTGAAGGCCCATATACGGGGCTTATATTTCAGTAAAATTAATAGGTTTAGAATGGAAGTACGGCGCAGGGAACAACAACTGACAGACTCAATAAGGAGTCTACGCGCCGCATTAATTGACTCCTACACGGAGCAATCCATTAATCAGTTAAAGGAGGTGAACTTACAGCTTAAGACGCTCCTTTATAAAAAAGCACAACATAAGCTCCTATTTCAAGGCCAGAATCGTTTTTGCGAATCTGGTAAAACGGGCAGGTTTTTGGCTCGTTTGGTGGCCAACCAGAGAGAGACTACCAGTATAAGAGAAATCAGGAACTCACAGGGTGCTGGGGTGAGATCTGCAGAGGAGATAAGGGAGGAATTTGTGAGATATTATTCTATCCTTTATAAATCTGAGTCTATGTTCAGCCACACTGACATGGATCAATATCTTCAAAAATTAGAGCTCCCCCAGTTATGTTTTTAAGATAGAGAGTGCTTGGACTCCCCCATTCTTTTAGAGGAACTCCAGGCGACTCTTTCCTCCCTAAAATATAAATCAGCCCCTGGCCCAGACGGAATGCCGTTTGAATTATATAGGTACCACGCCAAATCACTCTTGCCGATCCTGCTTCTAGTCCTGAATGAATCCTGCGCATGCGGCTCTTTACCTCCATCATTTAGAGAGGCAGGGATTATCTTGGTCTTAAAAAAGGAGAAGGATCCGTGTGATATGGGGTCATATAGACCCATATCACTCCTAAATACGGACTATAAGATTTTCTCAAAAATTTTGGCTAATCGTCTAAAGAGGGTTATAGCGTGTCTGGTGCATCCCAATCAGACGGGCTTTATTCCGGGGCGTCAAATACAGATGAGTCTATACAGGGTCTATTTGAATCTATCTGTTGGGGGCAGTATGGACCACTCCATCCTGTCTTTAGACGCCGCGAAGGCGTTTGACAGGATGGAGTGGCCTTTTTTGTGGGCTACCATGTCCCATTTTGGCCTTGGGAATCAGTTTCTGGAAATGACCCAAATGCTAAATGAACATCCAGTTGCATGTATCAATCTCAACGGTATTAGTTCTTCCCCTGTTATGATGCGGAGAGGGATGAGACAGGGTTGTCCCCTGTCTCCTCTCCTCTTCGCTCTTTTTATTGAACCGTTGGCTTGTCGGATTCGCTCAGATAGCTGTATAGATGGCTTCGGGGTGGCGGGAGTGAGCGATAAAATAAGCTTATATGCTGATGACGTGATTCTGTTCCTGGATCAGGGATGGAAAATCCTCCCCTATGTGATAGAGGTAATAGAAGACTATGGTAAACTATCAGGCTATAGGATCAACTGGACAAAGTCATCGCTCCTCCCGCTGAACCGGAAAGCTGTAGATGAAGGGAAGCGAGTTCGTGTTTTGGTCCCGAATGATACCTTGGACTATTTGGGGGTTAAGGTTGGGGTCCCTATAAATAGGTTTTATGAGCTTAATCTGGCCCCGGTTTTTGAATAAAGTCAGGGCCAAAGTCAGCGCTTGGCGGAAATTGATACTGGCACAGACGGATCGAATAGCACTCATTAAGATGATTATTTTACCCTTAGTCTTGTTTCCGTTGTGCGCCTCCCCCATCTGGATCGATGATATCTTTTTTCATAGACTGGAGACTTTGATCAACGATCTAATTTGGGGAAGGAAGAGGGTGCGTATAAAGCAGAGATATCTATGGTTGTCGGAGGCAGATGGTGGGCTGTCATTACCTTTTTTTCAGGGTTATTATTTATACGCATAGATTCAGCGTTGTTGTTATTCGAAAGAGAGCTTACTTTCACGATATTTGACTAAAGTTTTTGATAAACCAATAGAGAATATTTTTGCATGTTTGGAGACTGGGTTTATGGGAATGAGGAGGTCCTTGTTGATCCCTTGCTCGCTACAGAGGGTGTGGAACAGACTGAAGGAGATTTTTAAAGTTTCCGGTCCGTTTGTTTTCACCCCTCTGTGGGAGAACAGGGGGCTGGAGGAGTTCTTCAAAATTACAGATTTTGGTTATTGGTTACGTAATGGTATCAACAGGGTGTCTCACCTTTTTCATATGGGTCGTTTTAAAACACTGTTGGAATTTGGTTTTAACGATAGTTCTCCATTAGACTTATTTATGTATGCACGCTTGAAACATATATTTGAAGCCTCTAGGAATAGGGGTCGTATCTTCCCACGAGAGAATATATTTTTTGATTTTTGTGAAGCCCAGAAGTTCGAAAAGGTGAAGATATCTAGATTATATGCTAAACTCCAAATGGTACTGGCAACTGTAACACCTTTTAAAAGCCCAAGTAAGTGGGAGCAAGAACTGAATTGCCCCCCACAATTTACAGGAGCGTGAGAAAGGCGACAGTTTCCAGAGCGCACAGGTTAATTCAATTTAAGATTCTCCATAGATTGTATTATACGCCCAAAATCCAAGGAAAATTCCCCCAAAATAAAAACCGGGATTGTTGCTGCGCTAAGTGTGGTTATGTTAATGCAAACTACGTCCATTTGCTTTGGAGCTGCAGTAAAATAAGAAAATATTGGGATGAGGTTTTCTCTGCCCTTCAGGAGCAGTCTTCAATGAACTATAACCCGGGGATTTTGATAGTGATCTTTGGAGATTATGGGTCAGAAGTGGAAGTCCCGCCTGAGGTCAGACGGATTTGGATGAGGGGATTGATGGTGGCTAAAGTTATATTGATAAAGTATTGGGGTTCTGTCTCCCCGCCCTCGACAAGGGAGTGGGGTTCATATCTTCAACAAATTAGAATATATGAGGATATTGAAAAGTAAACGGAGAGTTGCACGCAGAACTACATAGCTACATTTAATACTGATAATATTCTATACTTGAATGAATGGAGTGGACGACAGCCAATGGGGGGGGGGGGGTTGTTATAGTTATTTCTCTTATTATTGCAGGGGTGAACTTAGGATGATGTGTAGAATTTCTTTAAAAAGATGTTTATGATTGTCATACTGGGTACACCGTTGTGATTAATATTGGTTTTATGTATTAATATTATGATTTGAAAAATAAAAAATTCTTATAAAAAAAAAAAAATTCCTGTTTGTGGCACATTAGTATATGTGAGGGGGGAAACTTTTCAAGATGGGTGGTGACTATGGCGGCCATTTTGAAGTCGGCCATTTTGAATCCAACTTTTGTTTTTTCAATAGGAAGAGGGTCATGTGACACATCAAACTTATTGGGAATTTCACAAGAAAAACAATGGTGTGCTTGTTTTTAACTTTATTCTTTCATGAGTTATTTACAAGTTTCTGACCACTTATAAAATGGGTTCAATGTGCTGCCCATTGTGTTGGATTGTCAATGCAACCCTCTTCTCCCACTCTTCACACACTGAGAAATGCTAGCACAGGCTTCCAGTATCCATAGTTTCAGGTGCTGCACATCTCGTATCTTCACAGCATAGACAATTGCCTTCAGATGACCCCAAAGATAAAAGTCTAAGGGGGTCAGATCGGGAGACCTTGGGGGCCATTTAACTGGCCCACGACGACCAATCCACTTTCCAGGAAACTGTTCATCTAGGAATGCTCGGACCTGACCCCCATAATGTGGTGGTGCACCATCTTGCTGGAAAAACTCAGGGAACGTGCCAGCTTCAGTGCATAAAGAGGGAAACACATCATCATGTAGCAATTTCGCATATCAAGTGGCCTTGAGGTTTCCATTGATGAAGAATGGCCCCTCTATCTTTGCACCCCATATACCACACCATACCATCAATTTTTTTGTTCCAACAGTCTTGGAGGGATCTATCCAATGTGGGTTAGTGTCAGACCAATAGCGGTGGTTTTGTTTGTTAACTTCACCATTCACATAAAAGTTTGCCTCATCACTGAACAAAATCTTCTACGTAAACTGAGGGTCCTGTTCCAATTTTTGTTTGCCCATTCTGCAAATTCAGTGCGCCGATCTGGGTCATCCTCGTTGAGATGCTGCAGTAGCTGGAGTTTGTAAGGGTGCCATTTGTGAGTAGCTAATATCCGCCGAAGGGATGTTCGACTAATGCCACTCTACAGTGACATGCGGCGAGTGCTACGCTGTGGGCTCTTGCTGAATGAAGCTAGGACAGCCACTGATGTTTCTTCATTAGAGACAGATTTCATGCGTCCACATTTTGGCAAATCCAACACTGAACCAGTTTCACGAAACTTAGCAAGCAGTTTGCTAACTGTAGCATGGGAGATGGGTGGTCTCGTAGGGTGTCTTGCATTGAAATCTGCTGCAATGACCCGGTTACTGCGTTCACCAGACATCAACACAATTTCTATCCGCTCCTCACCTGTTAACCTCGGCGACATGTCAATGGCTGTAAACAAAGAGAAACTTGTAAATAACACATGAAAGAATAAGTTACGTTAAAACCGAGCACACCATTGTTTTTCGTGTGAAATTCCCAATAAGTTTGATGTGTCACATGACCCTCTTCCA
This sequence comes from Bufo bufo, assembly GCF_905171765.1. NCBI lineage: Eukaryota > Metazoa > Chordata > Amphibia > Anura > Bufonidae > Bufo > Bufo bufo. The sequence goes on from NC_053389.1 coordinate 213,504,862, forward strand.
ATTTAAAAAACAAAAGTTGGATTCAAAATGGCCGACTTCAAAATGGCTGCCATGGTCACCACCCATCTTGAAAAGTTTCCCCCCTCACATATACTAATGTGCCACAAACAGGAAGTTAATATCACCAACCATTCCCATTTTATTAAGGAGTATCCATATAAATGGCCCACCCTGTACAAATAATCTAAAAAAAATGACAGACAGAGGCAGGCCACCCCGCAGGGGCCGTCGTGGTCGTGGTGCTGTGATTCCCTTTGGCCCTAGAATAATGCCCAGTGTTCAGAGGCCATGTACCATGAACTCAAAAAGCTCTGAGGACATAGTTGACTGGCTAACACAGGACACCCAATCTTCTACAGCTTCCGCTCGGAACCTTGACGCACCATCCTCCTCCAGCTCAGCTTCGGGCACCTCTCAAGTTACCACTCGCCCGCCTGCCGCCACCACCAACACTAGCACCACAGCTGCTTCACTTGATCTGTCAGAGGAGTTATTTACACATCAGTTGGAAGAAATGAGTGATGCGCAACCATTATTGCCAGAGGATGTAGATAACAGGGATATGTCTCAGTCAGGCAGCATTACACACTTGGACGTACGGTGTGATGATGATGATGTTGTACCCGCTGCTGCTTCCTTTGCTGAGTTGTCAGATACAAGTGAAGCGGTTGATGATGACGATGTGTCCGTGGATGTCACGTGGGTGCCCGCTCGAAGAGAAGAAGAACAGGGGGAAAGTTCAGATGGGGAGACAGAGAGGAGGAAGAGACGAGATGCAAGCAGGGGGAGGGTCGTCGCAAGCAGCTAGTGGCACAGTCAGACAGCATGTATCGGCACCCGGGGTCAGCCAGACATCACACCAATCAACGCATGCTGTAGCCACCACCAGAATGCCGTCATTGCAAAGCTCAGCAGTGTGGCATTTTTTTTGTGTGTCTGCCTCTGATAACAGCGATGCCATTTGCAACCTGTGCCAAAAGAAACTGAGTCATGGGAAGTCCAACACCCACCTAGGTACAACTGCTTTGCGAAGGCACATGATCTCAAATCACAAACGCCTATGGGATCAACACATGAGTACAAGCAGCACAAACTCAAAACCGCCATCCTCCTCCTGGTCCAGCATCTTCAGTCACGTCAACCACTGCTGTCCTCCTTGCCCCCTCTCAACCATCCGCCACTCCGCCTCTCGCCTTCAGCAGTTCCTGCTCATCTCCCACAGTCAGGTGTCTGTCAAGGAAATGTTTGAGCGTAAGAAGCCAATGTCACAGAGTCACCCCCTTGCCCGGGGTCTGACAGCTTGCTTGTCGGAACTCTTAGCCCGCCAGCTTTTACCATACAAGCTGGTGGAGTCTGAGGCCTTCAAAAAATTTGTAGCTATTGGGACACCGCAGTGGAAGGTACCCGGCCGAAATTTCTTTTTACAAAAGGCAATCCCCAACCTGTAGTCTATTGTGGAAAAGAAAGTCATGGCATGTCTGGCACACAGTGTTGGGGCAAGGGTCCATCTGACCACTGAAGCCTGGTCTGCAAAGCACGGTCAGGGCAGGTATATCACGTATACTGCGCATTGGGTAAACCTGCTGATGGCTGCCAAGCATGGAATGCGTGGCTCTGCAGAGGAGTTGGTGACACCGCCACGACTTGCAGGCAGGCCTGCTGCCACCTCCTCTACTCGTCCTACTCCATCCTCTTCGCTAACCTCCTTGGCTGAGTCCTCTTCTGCTGCTGCGTCTTGCTCCACATCAACTGCACCCCCCAGCTCCCCAGGGGCTATTCCACATCCTGGATACGACAGTGTCACGCCGTCTTGGGGTTGACTTGCCTGAAAGAAGAGAGTCACACAGGACCAGCACTCCTGTCCACCCTGAACGTACAGGTGGATCAGTGGCTGACTCCGCACCAACTGGAGATCGGCAAAGTGGTGTGTGACAACGGAAGCAATTTGTTGGAGGCATTGAATTTGGGCAAGTTGACACATGTGCCGTGCATGGCACATGTGTTGAATCTGATCGTACAACGCTTTGTGCATAAGTACCCAGGCTTACAGGACGTCCTCAAGCAGGCCAGGAAGTGTGTGGCCATTTCAGGCGTTCCTACACGGCCATGGCGCACTTTTCAGATATCCAACGGCGAAACAACATGCCCGACACATTGGAATTCAACACTCCTAATGTTCGACCGCCTGCTCTAACAAGAAAAAGCCGTCAACAAGTATTTGTATGACCGGGGTGCTAGGACAGCCTCTGCGGAGCTTGGTATTTTTTTGACACGTTACTGGACACTCATGCGCAATGCCTGTAGGCTCATGCGTCCTTTTGAGGAGGTGACAAACCTAGTCAGTCGCACCGAAGGTACCATCCGTGACATCATCCCATTTGTTTTCTTCCTGGAGCGTGCCCTGCGAAGAGTGCTGGATCAGGCCGTAGATGAGCGTGTAGAGAAAGAGGAAGAATTGTGGTCACCATCACCACGAGAAACAGCCTTATCAGCATCGCTTGCTGGACCTGCGGCAACGCTGGAAGAGGAGTCTGAGGAAGAGGAGTCAGAGGAGGAATGTGGCTTTGAGGAGGAGAAGACCAACCACAGCAGGCATCCCAGGGTGCTCGTTGTCACCTATCTGGTACCCGTGGTGTTGTATGTGGCTGGGGGGAAGAACAGACCTTCAGTGAGATCAGTGAGGACGAGGAACGGGACATGAGTAGCTCGGCATCCAACCTTGTGCAAATGGGGTCTATCATGGTGTCGTGCCTGTTGAGGGACCCTCGTATAAAAAGGCTGAAGGAGAACGACCTGTACTGGGTGGCCACGCTACTAGACCCCCGGTATAAGCAGAAAGTGGCTGAAATGTTACCGAATTACCGGAAGTCGGAAAGGATGCAGCAGTTCCAAAACAAGTTAAAAAGTATGCTTTACACAGCGTATAAGGGTGATGTCACAGCACAATGGGAATCTAACAGGTGAAGAGGTGAAAGTAATCCTCCTCCTACCACGACCACGCCGGCAAGCACAGGACGCTTTACAGACGTGTTGTTGATGGAGGACATGCAGAGCTTTTTAAGTCCTATGCATCGCCACAGCCCTTCGGGGTCCACCCTCAGAGAACGACTCGACCGACAGGTAGCAGACTACCTTGCCTTAACTGCAGATATCGACACTCTGAGGAGCGATGAACCCCTTGACTACTGGGTGTGCAGGCTTGACCTGTGGCCTGACCTAGCCCAATTTGCGATAGAACTTCTGACCTGCCCCGCTTCAAGTGTCCTGTCAGAAAGGCCCTTTAGTGCAGCAGGAGGTATTGTCACTGAGAAGAGAAGTCGCCTAGGTCAAAAAATTCTAGATTACCTCACCTTTATTAAGATGAATAAGGCATGGATCCCGAAGGGACTGACAGTGGGCGATACATCTGACTAAAAAAGGCCTGGTGATGAGATGAGCTGCCTTGGGCTAAAAATGGTCCACACGCTGCTGTATTTTATCTCTGCATGCCGGATGACTTGCGTGACTTCTCCGCCATCAACTAGGGTTCAAGCCAAGATGTTTTAGTGCACTTTCTGCATGGAAAACATATACCTAATTTTTCAGGCATGCAACAATACCTAATTTTTTAGGCATGTGTACATGCCTAATTTTTCTGGCCTCTGGTGCTGCACTGTGGCTGCAAAAACAAAAGGAAAAAAAAAGGCACATACATGTGTCAATTCCCCTTTGTGATCGTTACCTTGTTGTGGTGAAGGGGCAAATGGAATGTTTGCGGTTGTTTGCGGCGTGTTAAACGGGGAGTTTGGTCTGTCACTGTGAAGCGGATGTAACCCTTACACTACCTGATCGATACAACATCATACCTGATGTTTTAAAGCACATTATTCCAAACAATTTAGAAATGTTAGGTGATTTATGCCCTTTATGGATTAAAACCCGACTCTGCGTCAATTACGTAATTTTCCATGGGAGTTTTGCCATGGATCCCCCTCCGGCATGCCACAGTCCAGGTGTTAGTCCCCTTGAAACAACTTTTCCATCACTATTGTGGCCAGAAAGAGTCCCTGTGGGTTTTAAAATTCGCCTGCCTATTGAAGTCTATGGCGGTTCGCCCATTCGCAAACATTTCCGGAAATTCGCGTTCGCCGTTCACGAACGGAAAATTTTATGTTCGCGACATCTCTACTCTTAAGATGCCCTGTTATTGTAATGATTAATAAAAAATTACAGGGAATGTCACTGGGTTATTTTGGATTTGTTCACTCTAGATAACTTCTGCCTGATCGCACGTCCCCGTGACGTCCACGATCCAATTGGATATCTTCTCAGAAGTTGAAGGGGCAGACCCATCAGTCAGTATGTGTAGGCGTGTGCATACATACTGCCCCACCATGTTCCACATCCCTGTGATATCCACGATCCAATTGGATATATGCTTTATCAACTTTCGATGTTCTTTTATGCGCCTACCATGGTGATCACGGGTAGCGGGGAATAAGGGTTCCACGCCGGAGAGGTAGCGTGAGAAAGGCATACCACATCCAAGGGAACATCAATGGCCACATCAATGGCTGAAATGTGATCGAGCGGAAATGTGGGACAAGTTATTAAAGCGGTAGGATCGAATGAAAGGAAGGTGCGCGGGTCAATTAAAAACACATTTTATAAATTTAAGTCCCTGTCACCTATGCAGAGCAGGGGTTTTTCATCTGCAAAAATGGGTTAATGTCACCCACTAATGGAACAGACGATTTTTAAAAATTCCGGTCCCTGTCAACTATGCAGAGCAGGGGTTTATTCACGGCAGAAAATGAAAAATGTCACCCAAGAATGTAACAGACGCTTTTGCACCCTGCTCCCTCTTTTGCTGTGCTGGTGCCTCTGTGCAACCACCGCCTCTTCCTCCGAACTAGACAGGTCACTCGCATGACCTTGATTCCATGTGGGGTCTAGTACCTCATCATCCTCCACATCATCTTCCACCCACTTTTTACCACTACCCTCCTTGTCGGTCTGCAGAAACCGCAGCAGTTGTCACCTGTGTTTCGTCATTATCAGAGATGTGCTGCAGTGGTCTTCCCATGTCCTCATTCTGAAACATAAGTGGTTGGGCATCAGTGCACTCAATCTCTTTCACTTCTGGGGCAGGGCTATGTGGATGGCCCACGGAAACCCTGACTGCAGAGTCATCGAAAAGCATAAGAGACTGCTGCATGACTTGGGGCTCAGACTGCTTGGCTGATTTGCAAGGGGGTGAGGTGAAAGACAGATGGCCATAGGCTGTAGGTGCCAACTCTGATCTTTCAGCAGGAGACTGGGTGGGAGTCAATGCGAAGGAACTGTAGGCACCGTCAGCCCCCCAATCTACTATCGTCTGTATATGTTCTGGCCTCACCATTCGTACTGTCCTAAAAGCAGTGTAGGCCGCAAATATACTTTCTAGCGCAAAATATGAGCATTTGTCACCCAACAATATAAAAGACGAATTAGTGAAATGTATTTCCCTGTCCACTATGTAGAGCAGGAGTATTTCACAGCCAAAAATTGGTGAATTTCACCTGACAATGTAACAGACAAATTAGTGAAATGTATTTCCCTATTCACTATGTAGAGCAGGGGTATATCACAGCCAAAGATTTGGGAATTTCACCCAATAATGTAACAGACGAATTAGTGAAATGTACTTCCCTGTCCACTATGTAGAGCAGGGGCATATCACAGCCAAAAATTGGTGAATTTTACCCGACAATGTAACAGACGAATTAGTGAAATGCATTTCCCTGTCCGCTATGTAGAGCAGGGGTATATCACAGCCAAAAATTTTGGAATTTCACTCGACAATGTATCAGACAAATTAGTGAAATGACTTAAAATAACATAAAATACTTAAAAAAAATAATAATAATCTTGATCTAGGAGGTGGAAGTCCATATGGAGTAGGAGGTTGAGGAGGCATTGGATATAGTGGTATAGGTGGAAGCGGCGGTGGAGGAGGAGGAGGTAGCCAACACAGTTTTTTTGTTTTAATATATATTTTTTGTTTAAATAAGGGTACACCACAAAAGAGTGGGAAATATCTAAAATACAACAATGCGCTGGAGAATAACAATGGCTGGGTAAGGCCAGTATACATGTATATTCTGCAAAAGGTACGGACAAGTCCTGTAGGATCCATGCCTGGTTCATTTTAATGAACGTGAGCTTGTCCACATTGGCTGTGGACAGGCGGCTGCGCTTGTCTGTGATAACGCCCCTTGACGTGCTAAACACACGTTCTGACAATACACTGGCTGCAGGGCAGGCCAGCACCTCCAAGGCATAAAGGGAAAGCTCAGACAATGTGCCAAATTTAGAGACCCAGAGGTTGAAGGGGCAGACCCATCATTCAGTATGTGTAGGCATGTGCACACATACTGCTCCATCATGTTGGTAAAATGCTACATCCTGCTAAGACGTTCCATATGTGCTGGTTGTTGTGGCGGGCTGACTAAGCTTTTCCACATTTCAGCCATGCTAACCCTGCATTCTGAGGTGCTGGCCGTGCCCCAGCTGCGTTGGCGACCTCTTCCTTCTCCTCTGCCTTCGCCTTGTGCTTCCACTGTGCCCCCGCTGTCAGGTGGGAAAGCCACCAGCAGCGCGTCTACCAGCGTGCGCTTGTACTCATGCATCTTACGATCACAGTCCAGTGACGGAATTAAGGATGGTACGTTGTCCTTGTAACGGGGATCCAGCAGCGTGGCCACCCAGTAATCAGCACAAGTTAGAATGTGGCCAACTCGTTCATTGCAGAGACACTGCCGCATGTAATCGCTCATGTGTGCCAGGCTGCCCAGAGGCAACGACAAGCTGTTCCTTGTGGGAGGTGTATCGTCTGTGTCCTCTGTATCCCCCAGCCACGCACCAGTGATTGCCATGAGCTGGTTTGGGGGCCACCCTGCTGTGAACATGGTTCCTCGTCCTCCATCTCCTCCTCCTCCTCATCCTCCACCTCGTCATCCTCCAGAACTGTGCCCTGGCTGGACAATTGTGTACCTAGCGTATGTTGGTGCAGGAACCCACCCTCGGAGCCACTTGTGAATGACTGGCCTGAAACCCTTGGAAATTATCCCTCTTCCTCCTCCTCCTGTGCCACATCCTTCCATCATCGCCCGAAGCGTTTTTTCAAGGAGGCATAGAAGTGGGATAGTAACGCTGAGAACGGCGTCATCGGCACTGGCCATGTTGGTTGAGTACTCCAAACAACGCAACAAGGTACACAGGTCTCACAAGGAGGACCACTCATTGGTGGTGAAGTCATGCTGTTCCGCAGAGCAACTCACCCGTGCATGCTGCAGCTGAAACTCCACTATCGCCTGCTGCTGCTCGCACAGTCTGGCTAGCATGTGCAAGGTGGAGTTCCACCTTGTGGGCAAGTCGCATATGAGGCGGTGAGTGGGAAGGCTGAAGTTACGCTACAGCGCTGACAGGCGAGCAGCAGCAGGGTGAGAACGCCGAAAGAACGCACAGGCGGCCCGCACTTTCTGCAGCAGCTCTGACATATCAGGGAAATTTTTAAGGAACTTCTGCAACACCAAATTCAGCACATGCGCTAGGCAAGGGACGTGCGTCAAACCGGCAAGTCCCAGAGCTGCTACGAGATTTTGCACACAACTAGGCCGGCCTTGAGGCTCACTGGCACTAACCACTCATCGGTCTGTTGTTCCATGCCCGTACACAGCTCCTTTGCGGTGTGGGGTTTGTACTCCAAACAGATACGTTTTAAAACTGCCTGCTGTCGTTTACCCCTGGTTGTGCTGAAGTTGGTGATGAAGGTGTTACGCTGACCGGGTGAGAAGGCGGTAGAGGATGAGTAAGCGGAGTGGGAGGAGGAAGCAACAGGAGGCAAAGAGAAGCGCCCTGCAATCCTCGGTGGTGGAAGAACATGCGCCAAACTGCCATTCGCCTCAGGCCCAGCCACCACTGCATTTACCCAGTGTGCTGTTAGGGAGATATAACGTCCCTGACCGTGCTTACTGGTCCACGTATCCGTAGTTAGGTGGACCTTGCCACAGATGGCATTTCGCAGTGCACACCTGATTTGGTCCCCCACTTGGTTGTACAGGGAAGGGATGGCTCACCTGGAAAAGTAGTGGCGGCTGAGCAAGACGTACTGTGGGACAGCCACCGCCATAAGGCTTTTAAAACTCTCCTTCTCCACCAGACGAAATGACAGCATTTTAAAGGCCTGTAATTTGTAAATGCTGGCATTCCGAGCCAGGGATAGCGGGTGGGTAGGGGGGGTACTTCCTTTTTTCACTCCAGTGTTTGGGAGATAGACAGCTGAACGCTTCCATGGTACATTGTGGAGATGTTTGGTGACCCAGGTGGTGGCGTTGCTGGCACATCCTCTGTTTGCGGGGTGGCAGGTGGCACTGTCACTCCAGAGGTGGACGAAGAGGCCAAGACTGCAGCAAGTTGTGCTCAGGCTCTGATTGCACAGCGTGCAAACCACTCGTGTCTTGTCGTCAGCACATTGTCTGAAGAACTGCCACGCCAGGGAACTGTTTGGAGCTGGCTTTGGTGTGCTCGGTCCCTTGGTGCGGTGGGCAATAGCAGGTGTACTCTCTAGGGGACGGCCGCTCCACTTTTGCACTCTGCTCCCTGTTCTGCTGTGCTGGTGGCTCTGTGCGACCACTGCCTCTTCCTCCAAACTAGACAGGTCACTCGCATGACCTTGATTCCATGTGGGGTCGAGGACCTCATTGTCCTCCACAACATCTTCCACCCAGTTTTCACCTCTGCCCTCCTTGTCGGTCTGCACACTGCAGAAAGCCACAGCAGTTGGCACCTGTGTTTCGTCATCATCCAAGACGTGCTGCGGTGGTCCTCCCATGTACTTATCCTGAAACATAAGTGGTTGGGCATCGGTGCACTCAATCTCTTCCACTTCTGGGGCAGGGCTAGGTGGATGGCCCTGGGAATCCCTGCTAGTAGAGTCATCAAAAAGCAGAAGAGACTGCTGCATGACTTGGGGCTCAGACTGCTTGGCTGATTTGCAAGGGGGTGAGGTGAAAGACTGATGGACATGGGCTGCAGGTGCCAACTCTGATCTTTCAGCAGGAGACTGGGTGGGAGACAATGTGAAGGAACTGAAGGCACTGTCAGCCCCCCAATCTACTATCGCCTGTACTTGTTCTGGCCTCACCATTCGTAGAGCCGCATTCGACCCTACCAAATAACGCTGAAGGTTCTGTCGCCTACTCGCACCTGAGGAATGGGTTTCACTTGTGCGTGTAGCTGGCACAGATCGATCACGTACTCTCCCTGCAACAGGAGCTGCACCAGCAGCACCACAACTGGGGCCAAGTCCCTTATTTAAGGCTCTCCTCATTTGTTGCGTTCACCCACCAAACTAACAGATGGTGTATGTCAGGCGAGACTGTAACCGCCTATAGTCAACCATTAAGTCCACTGAGAGTAAGGCAGTGCAGTTATCATAAAGAGGAAAAATTTCTTGAGGTTATACAATTACTTCACAGTCACAAAAAAAATTAATTTGTCAACCAACAATGTAACTGCAGTATTGACTGGTTGTATTGGACTGTCAGAAATGCAGCAAAGGCCCCAAATGTAGCGTCTTGCACTAAATTGATATATATTTTTTTTAAACCAGAATATTACTGCAGTATTTAAAGCTTGTATTTGACTGTCACAAATGCAGTAAATGCCCCAAATGTAGTTTCTTGCACAAAATGGGTGTTTTTTAAAACCCAGAATATAACTGCAGTATTTAAAGCTTGTATTTGACTGTCACAAATGCAGTAAAGGTCCCAAATATAGGGTCTTGCACAAAATGGGTGTTTTTTTTAAACCAAAATATAACAGCGGTATTTAACGCTTGTATTGGACTGTCACAAATGCAGCAAATGCCCCAAATGTAGGATCTTGCACAAAATGGGTGTTTTTTTTTAAACCCGGAATATAACTGCAGTATTTAAAGCTTGTATTTGACTGTCACAAATGCAGTAAATGCCCCAAATGTAGTGTCTTGCACAAAATGGGTGTTTTTTAAAACCCAGAATATAACTGCAGTATTTAAAGCTTGTATTTGACTGTCACAAATGCAGCAAAGTCCCCAAATGTATGGCCTTGCACAAAATGGGTGTTTTTTTAAAACCGGAATATAACAGCAGTATATAATGCTTGTATTGGACTGTCACAAATGCAGTGCAGGGCGCAAATGTACTTTTTAGCAAAAAAATAATAAATTGTTTTCTCAGAATCTAACTTAGGCTACTTTCACACTAGCGTTCGGGTGTCCGCTCGTGCGCTCCGTTTGAAGGGGCTCACGAGCGGCCCCGAACGCATCCGTCTGGCCCCAATGCATTCTCAGTGGAGGCGGATCCACTGAGAATGCATCCGCCTGCCAGAGCTTAGCCTCCTCTACGCTCAGTGAGCGGACACCTGAACGCTGCTTGCAGCGTTCGGGTGTCCGCCTGGCCGTGCGGAGGCGAGCGGATCCATCCAGACTTACAATGTAAGTCAATGGGGACGGATCCGCTTGAAGATGACACCATATGGCTCAATCTTCAAGCGGATCCGTTCCCCATTGACTTACAATGTAAAGTCTGAACGGATCCGCTCAGGCTACTTTCATACTTAGAAAATTTTCTAAGTTTTAATGCAGACGGATCCGTTCTGAACGGATGCGAACGTCTGCATTATCGGAGCGGATCCGTCTGATGAAACATCAGACGGATCCGCTCCGAACGCTAGTGTGAAAGTAGCCATAGGCTACTTTCACACTAGCGTTCGGGGCTCCGCTTGTGAGTTCCGTTTGAAGGCTCTCACAAGCGGCCCCAAACGGATCCGTCCAGTCCTAATGCATTCTGAGTGGATGCGGATCCGCTCAGAATGCATCAGTCTGGCACCGTTTGTCCTCCGCTCCGCTCAGCAGACGGACCCCTGAACGCAGCTTGCAGCGTTCGGGTGTCCGCCTGGCCGTGCGGAGGCAAGCGGATCCGTCCAGACTTACAATGTAAGTCAATGGGGACGGATCCGTTTGAAGTTGACACTATATGGCTCAATTTTCAAACGGATCCGTCCCCCATTGACTTTCAATGTAAATTCAAAACGGATCCGTTTGCATTATCATGAACAAAAAAAAATATATATATATTTTTTTTTGTTCATGCTAATGCAAACGGATCCGTTCTGAACGGATACAAGCATTTGCATTATAGGTGCGGATCCGTCTGTGCCTTAGGCTCCTTTCACACCTGCGTTCAGGTGTCCGCTCGTGAGCTCCGTTTGAAGGAGCTCACGAGCGGTCCTGAACGCAGCCGTCTGGCCGCAATGCATTCTCAATGGAGGCGGATCCACTGAGAATGCATCCGCCTGCCAGCGCTCAGCCTCCGCTCCGCTCAGTGAGCGGACACCTGAACGCTGCTTGCAGCGTTCGGGTGTCCGCCTGGCCGTGCGGAGGCGAGCGGATCCGTCCAGACTTACAATGTAAGTCAATGGGGACGGATCCGCTTGAAGATGACACCATATGGCTCAATCTTCAAGCGGATCCGTTCCCCATTGACTTTCAATGTAAAGTCTGAACGGATCCGCTCAGGCTACTTTCAGACTTAGAAAATTTTCTAAGTTTTAATGCAGACGGATCCGTTCTGAACGGATGCGAACGTCTGCATTATAGGAGCGGATCCGTCGGATGAAACATCAGACGGATCCGCTCCTAACGCTAGTGTGAAAGTAGCCTTACTTGGATTGTACTTTACAGAAGAAAATGTGAATATGTCACCCACTGGGTCCCTGAACTCACAGAACGATTCCCTATATTATTTTGCCTTTCCCAGGCACATATGCAGTGCAGGTGCACTTGAAAAATGGGTATATGTTGCCCACTGAACTAAAAGTACAGGGTTAAATTATTGTTCCTAGCACATATGCTGTGATGGTGCACTGAACTTGCACAAAATGGCCGCCGATGCCCACCTAACTAACAGACGGATAAAAGTTATTTTTCTGTGTCACTGGGCTCAGAGCAGATTAAAAAAATGTTGCACTGCACCCACAAAACAAAAGAGTTAACAAGTTCTGATAACAGATAGATTCTTTCCTATTCTCACACCAGCAGCAGCATCCTATCCCTACACTTAGCACAGCAGAGTGACGTGCAGCGCTACGTGACTCCAGCTTATATAGAGGCTGGGTCACATGCTGCACTGGCCAATCACAGCCATGCTATTAGTAGGCATGGCTGTAATGGCTTCCTAGGGCACAAGAGTTAAACGCTTGTTGATTGGCTGCTCTGCAGCCTTTCAAAAAGCGCCATTAAATCGCCAAACAACGAACTCGAACCTGAAATTTTACTGAAAAGTTTGAGTTCGGGGTCCAAAAATCCTAATGTTCGGTACAAACCCGCACTTTACAGTTCGGGTTGGCTCAACCCCATTTGTAATTGCTACAATACCTTGTTCAATTAACTTGTAAAACTCCCGTTGCAACCAGTTTCTCTTTGCTACTACTTAGCATCAACAAAGCTCTTCATTTTTCCCCTGACCAGTGGCGGACCTGCAATAGAAGCAGACCATGTGACTGCTATGGGGCCCTGGGGCCCAGCTTCCATGGTAGTTGTATTAGTTCCTAGTCACTGAGTTTCCCCTAGCAGGCAGCCAGCTAAATGAGGCTAAAGTGAGGCCAAAGGAAACTTTTGTATTTCATTAAAATATCTTTAGCTTTATAGGAAAAAGTAAATTTGTCAGAAATCTGGGGCGTTGCACATGTTCTGGATTGCTTGGGAGTGATTAACATGCATACACTGGTGGTAAACCAGGTGCAAGGAGCCCATATTATGTTTTTCTATGAGGTCCTATGAGATATGTGTATACCCCTAGCTCTGACAGTAATTAGTTTGTGAACGAAATATGGCATATGCATTTAAATACTTTTAGATAGAGAATTGCCTTATCTTTTCACATGTGCCCAGATTTGAGAACAGGCAAGGTGGAAGAGTAAGCACACTTCTTTCCTTGCCATGCATTTCCGAGTTAATTCCCCTGGTACATTAACTCTCATTTCCCTCTTTTAAGCTTCACAGACTCAGACTATTCCACCCATGCTCGCTGTGAGTGGCAGTTGTCTACCACTCCTCTTTTGGCCAATCCTGTCAATTCCTAGATTATTTTGCAGCCTGTCTTCCACGTTTCCTACCTTTTAAATACTGAATCTTATTATGGGTAGGTATAGATGAGGGAATTCAAAAAATAGATCCAGAAAACTAATATAATATTCAGATATATGTGGTTAATGTGTCCTAAAGATTTTGAAGGTAAAATTGACAACATCTGACATGCAAATATTCCCCATCTCCAAGTAGCACTGATTTCTTGCCTCCTGCTTTTCCTCTTGTTCACTTTCAGCCTTTGACCCAATAACATAAAAAAAAACTCCTGACTCCTCTCTTCTTCTCACCCTGCTACTTGCATTAGTGATCCTATTGTAAAATTATTTCACCCATAATAAAATTATTGGCCCATAATATATTAGTCCCAAGAAGTACACGAAGGACCAGGAAACATATTTTTAGTAGACAAAGTTGATTTAGACATCTTTCTCTACAGTTAGAGGAGTGGAACTATGGCATTCCATACACAATAAGTAGTAATGGCAAATACTACGGGGAAGATTAATCATAGCCCTGTGGCGGATGCTATTCCTGATTTATGACGAAGCATACGCCCCATCATAAATTTAGTACAGCATCTGGCAGTCCGTGTGCCCCTGGCTGGCGTAGATTTTAGTTTTCTCCTATGCAGTCCATGTGAACCCGGCAGGGGTAGACTTTCGTTTTCTCCACTGCAGTCCATATGCCCCCGGCTGGCGTACAATTTAGTTTTCTCCTTTGTAGTCCATGTGCACCTGGCTAGCATAGATTTAAATTTTCTCCTATGCAGTCCGAGTGCCCCTGGCTAGAGTAGATTTTAGTTTTTTCCTATGCAGTCCGTGTACACCTGGCTAGAGTAGATTTTATTTTTTTCCTATGTAGTCCGTGTACACCTGGCTAGAGTAGATTTTAGTTTTTTCCTATGCAGTCCGAGTGCCCCTGGCTAGAGTAGATTTTAGTTTTTTCCTATGTAGTCCGTGTACACCTGGCTAGAGTAGATTTTCGTTTTTTCCTATGCAGTCCGAGTGCCCCTGGCTAGAGTAGATTTTAGTTTTTTCCTATGCAGTCCGTGTGCCCCTGGCTAGAGTAGATTTTAGTTTTTTCCTATGCAGTCCGTGTGCCCCTGGCTAGAGTAGATTTTAGTTTTTTCCTATGTAGTCCGTGTGCCCCTGGCTAGAGTAGATTTTCGTTTTTTCCTATGTAGTCCGAGTGCCCCTGGCTAGAGTAGATTTTAATTTTCTTCTATGCAGTCTAAGTGCCCCTGGCTAGAGTAGATTTTAGTTTTTTCCTATGCAGTCCGAGTGCCCCTGGCTAGAGTAGATTTTAGTTTTTTCCTATGTAGTCCGAGTGCCCCTGGCTAGAGTAGATTTTAGTTTTTTCCTATGTAGTCCGAGTGCCCCTGGCTAGAGTAGATTTTAATTTTCTCCTATGCAGTCTAAGTGCCCCTGGCTAGAGTAGATTTTAATTTTCTCCTATGCAGTCTAAGTGCCCCTGGCTAGAGTAGATTTTAGTTTTTTCCTTTGCAGTCCGAGTGCCCCTGGCTAGAGTAGATTTTAGTTTTTTTCCTATGCAGTCCGTGTGCCCCTGGCTGGCATAAATTTTAGTTTTTTCCTATGCAGTCTAAGTGCCCCTGGCTGGCATAGATTTTAGTTTTCTCCTATGCAGTCCGTGTGCCCCTGGCTGGCATAGATTTTAGTTTTCTCCTATGCAGTCCGTGTGCCCCTGGCTGGCATAGATTTTAGTTTTTTCCTGTGCAGTCTTTATTCCCCTGGCAGGTGTAGATTTCAATGTTCTCCTACAAACAAAAACTGACGTAGAAGACAATAAGTGTCCCTGCCTCAACTTATCCTCTCCTGAAAAGGGTGTGTGGTGAGGTTAGCAAAGAAACAGCACATGCAGTTTGCGACTTTTTCATACCGCTTTACGTGCATTTTTATGATAAATCTTCCCCTGTGACTCAGTTATAAAAACGGTTAGATGCTAAAGACTAATGGTACAGCCGCACGGTGCGGTCATGATGGGGTTAGAAAATGCATGAGGTCGGTTACCACATACATAATCATGCATGTAGGGTGTGTTTCTTTGTCTGTACCTTAAAATGTCCTGGTTCTTTAGCATTCTGATTAAATTCAATTAATAACACCTGTCATAGAATGTATTCCTCTAGCGACTACTTAACTGTATACCTCATGCAGTCAGCAGCCGCAAGCAGCAGGACATGTCTCACGTCCAGTCAATCAGATGCAGTCATCACAACTTTGAAAGTGCCAGGTCTGTCACAGTAACCTATTTTACCATTGACTTCTATTGGGAAATTAGATGCTGCAGTTCCTAACCGCATGGCCCTATCCTAATGGTATTGAGGGGTTTTAAATAATGTAACAATGAATGATGTATAATTGATCGGAGAAAGGTTCCAACTGGTGGACTTTTGTCTTTTACCAATCTAAGTTACTATGCTACCTATAGACAATGCTCAGTGCTCTCTATCCTTTACGCTACAACAATCTGGGAGGTGTTATGAGAGCTGGATCAATAATATAATATACTCCAATGTATTCTATTAAGCACATAAACAGAAGAACAAGAGAGAGGAGAAGAGAGAGAAAAAAAGTAGATAGCCAAATTAAGAACATGCTTCAATGAAAAAAGACTGCCTCTCTGGGATTGCTGCTGGCCTAATATCTCAACTCATTTAACAGCAGTTGTTATCAACACGTTGTGGCAAGACATCTTGCAAACTGTTGCTGGAAGATATTGCCTATTATGTCAGCCTTTTAAGCAGGACTATTTTTATTCCCCTTTCCCCTCCACAAAGGGTAAGTGTATGACACAGGAATTAACAGAATTTAGTGGTGGTGTTCCTCTTATTCTAAACTGCATTTTGTGTTACTACTGCACATTAATTTAAAAAGGGAATATATAATGATAATGTTATGAGGCCTAGAGGCCACATCCACAGACAGTTTTACATGTGAATAACTTAGGGAATAGAATAACATTTAGTACTTGGAAGATACAATGTCCATGAATTATTAGTGTTCAGTAAACGCCCTATGTGCTACTGTTTTAGAATTATTAATGAATAATACAAAATATTTTATAATATAATCCTCAACCCTACAGGTTCCAGCATTTACTTCCAGCATTTACTCCTCCTCACTGATCCTGTCCACTAATCTTTTATTTTAGTAAACAGCTCATAGAAACATAGGGGGCAGGTATCATTTGCGGTTGTTTTTTGTGTCATGTTATCTGGCTGTCTTTGCTTTGTGTTCCTGCACCAAATTTATGAAATGTGTGCAATGTGGTTTACATTACACTTATATGTTTAAAAGTACACCGGGGGTGGCCTGGAGTAAATTTGTGGATTTTTGGCAACTTTTGCGAAAGTCACAACAAATGTGCCTTAATCCAGGTCTAATCTAATTTTTAGCTCTTAAACATAGACCACTTTGAATAGTGGCAATGAACAACAAATATCACAAAAAATGACCAAATGTCGCAGAAAATGGTGCAATCGTCATGACTTGTGGGATGAGGGAACCCAATCCACAATGTTCGGGTTAAGGAAGGTTGTTGAAAGGCTGCACCACAGCCAATCAACAAGCTTTTAAGCTGTGGGCACTTTTATGCCTAGCATTGGCATGGCTGTGATTGGCCGGCGCAACATGTGGCCTGGCCTGCATAAATGCCGGATAATGTGTTGCGCCGTCATTCTGCTCTAACTAGTGTTGGGATAGGACGCTGCTGCAGTGAGGGACAGTGTTAGGCTTTTGATGTGGCTGATAACTCTGTGAGTTACCTATAGGCATTTTTTGTGGGTGCAACACAATACCTTTGCACCAGTGACACAGAAATACAATACTTAATCTGGCTGTTAATTCTGTGAGTGACTTATAGCCATTTTTTGGGGTGCAATACACCCTTGACACAGAATTACAATTCCGGATACAAGGATAACTTGCCATCCTTACTTCCAGCACTGGAGCGTGATTGGAAGGTGCGTGAATGCAAGCGCATACTGTTAGACACACTACTGACAGCATTCCCATCTGACAGCGGGGGGCTCACTGGAAGCACGTGGTGGAGGACGGGGAGGAGGAGGAAGTCACCACCGCAGCTGGAGCATTGGCACCACCTCATAAGGGAGGGTTAGCATGGCTAAAATGTCGAAAACCTTCGTCAGCATGCCACAACATCCAGCACCACCATCTGATACAGAATGTCTTAGCAGGAGGCAGTGTTTCAGCAACATGGTGGAACAGTACATGTGCACACGTCTGCATGTACTGACTGATAGGTCTACCCCATTTAACTTCTTAGTCTCCAAATTGAACACATGGCCTGAGCTTGCCCTTTACTCCTTGGAGGTGCTGGTCTGCCCTGCAGCAAATGTATTGTCGGAACGTGTGCTTAGCACGGCGGGGGGTTATCACGGACAGGTGCATCCGCCTGGCCACAGCCAACGTGAACAAGCTCACGTTCATTAAAATGAACCAGGCACGGATCGCACAGGTCTGGGGCAGAGTAGAGAAGTATACCGGCTGCACACAACCATTGTTATACTCCAGCACAGTTTGTTCTGTTTGCTATTTCCCAATGTTTTAGGGCCTCCCCAAATTAAAAAAGTAAATAAATAAAATAAAAAACAACAAAAAAAAAACAGTGTTGGCTATCTCCTCCGACCCTTCCACCTACACCACCATGTCCACTTCCTCTTTCACTCGGACCTCCACCTCCTGGCTTAAGATTGTTATTTGTTATATTGGCAGAGTAGAGAAGTATACCGGCTGCACCCAGCCATTGCTATACACTAGCATAGTTTGTTCTGTTTGACATTTCCCAATGTTTTGAGCCTCCCAAAATAAAAATCTGAAAAAACAAAAGTGTTGTCTACCTCTGCCTCTTCCACCTACACCGCCATGTCCACCTCCTCCTCTACTCGGACATCCACCTCCTGGTTCAAGATTATAATTTTTTATATTGGCAGAATAGAGAATACCGACCGCACCCCAAAAAATGTCTATAGGTCACACACAGAATTAACAGACAAATTAAAAAAGTAAGAAAAAAACAAAAAAAAAATATAAAAACAGTGTTACCTACCTAATCTGCCTCCTCTGCCTCTTCCACCTACACAGTCATGTCCACAGCCTCCTCAACTTTAAGCCTGATAAGGACCAAAAATGAGAAATAAGATCAAACAAAGTTCGGAGATTTCTGTGGGGATGTTCCAGAAATAATATAAGATCATCAGAAAAAAAGAGTATGTTTAAATTTGTATTTACCAATGGTGATACCCTGAATATGCTTCTCAAGGTTAAGTGACCTCTATAGCAGTTCAAGTGCTACGTTAAACAGAAGGCTGAAAGAGGGCACCCCGTAGAGTAACTTTCTGTAATATAAAGGTTGATGACAGGAAACCTGGGGTGTAAACTCTTGCCAAAGGTGAAGTATATAATGTCCCTATATAAGTCTTAAAGGGGCCATCAAACCCCATGGGATCCAGAGCTTCATTCATGTTGTTAAACCCATTTTTCAGCATCAATTGTCAGGAGATCTGGGGATGAGTAAAGGTGTGGAGGCATCTTAACTTTATCTAGAACAGCCTGGACTTATGTTGGATACCACTACTCTACCCTGGAAAAAAAACCTACCTGGTGAGGGGTGATGAGTTTCGAAAGAAATACTGTCAGCCTATCTGCTAGTATTTTCAAGAGGTACTTAACCCCTTAAGGACATGGCCATATTTCACCTTAAGGACCAGTGTCACTTTATGTGTGAATAACTTTAAAACACTTTTACTTATCCAGGCCATTCTGAGATAGTTTTTTCGCCACATATTGTACTTCATGACACTGGTAAAATGAAGTAAAGAAAAAAATTATTTTTATTTATAAAAAAATACCAAATTTACCAAAAATTTTAAAAAATTTGAAAATTTCCAAGTTTAAATTTCTCTACTTCTATAATACATAGTAATACCGCCAACAATAGTTATTACTTTAAATTCCCCATATATCTACTTTATGTTTGGATAATTTTGGGAATGACATTTTATTTATTGGGGACGTTACAAGGCTTAGAAGTTTAGAAGCAAATCTTCAAAAACCCACTTTTTAAGGACCAGTTCAGGTCTGAAGTCACTTTGCGAGGCTTACATAATAGAAACCACCCAAAAATTACCCCATTCTAGAAACTACACCCCTCAAGGTATTCAAAACTGATTTTACAAACATGGTTAAACCTTCAGGTGTTCCACAAGAATTAATGGCAAATGGAGATCAAATTTCAGAATTTAAATTTTCTGGCAAATTTTCCATTTTAATCCATTTTTCCAGTAACAAAGCAAGGGTTAACAGCCAAACAAAACTCAACATTTATTGCCCTGATTCTGTAGTTTGCAGAAACACCCCATATGTGGCCGTAAACTACTGTACGGGCACATGGTAGGGCATAGAGGGAAAGGTGCGCCGTGTGGCTTTTGGAAGGCAGATTTTGCTGGACTGGTTTATTTACACCATGTCCCATTTGAAGCCCCCTGATACACCCCTAGAATAAAAACTTCATAAAAGTGACCCCATCTAAGAAACTACACCCCTCAAGGTATTCAAAACTGATTTTATAAACTTTGCTAACCCTTTAGGTGCTCCACAAAAGTTATTGGCAAATGGAGATGAAATTTGAGAATTTGAATTTTTTGGCAAATTATCAATTTTAATCCATTTTTTCCAGTAACAAAGCAAGGGTTACCATCCAAACAAAATGCTATATTTATTGCCCTGATTCTATAGTTTGCAGAAACACCCCATATGTGGCCGTAAACTACTGTACGGGCACACGCTAGGGCGTAGAGGGAAAGGTGCGCCGTGCGGTTTTTGGAAGGCAGATTTTGCTGGACTGGTTTATTTACACCATGTCCCATTTGAAGCCCCCCTGATGCACCCCTAGAGTAGAAACTCCATTAAAGTGACCCCATATAAGAAACTACACCCCTCAAGGTATTCAAAACTGATTTTACAATTTTTTGATAACCCTTTAGGTGTTCCACAAGATTTATTGGCAAATGGAGAGGAAATTTGAGAATTAAAATTTTTTGGCACATTTTCCAATTTAATAAATTTTTTACAGTAACAAAGCAAGGGTTAACAGCCAAACAAAATGCTATATTTATTGCCCTGATTCTGTAGTTTGCAGAAACACCCCATATGTGGGCGTAAACTACTGTACGGGCACACGGTAGGGCGTAGAGGGAAAGGTGCGCCGTGTGGTTTTTGGAAGGCAGATTTTGCTGGACTGGTTTATTTACACCATGTCCCATTTGAAGCCCCCCTGATGCACCCCTAGAGTAGAAACTCCATAAAACTGACCCCATTTTGGAAACGTTCCTTTCCTTCTGCGCCCTGCCGTTTGGTCATACAGCAGTTTGCAACCACATATGGGGTGTTTCTGTAAACTGCGGAATCAGGTAATAAATATTAAGTTTTGTTTGGCTGTTAACCCTTGCTTTGTTACTGGAAAAAAATGGAAAATTTGCCAAAAAATAGCTGTTTTGGCACCGTTTTTATTTTATTTTTTTGACCGTGTTCATCTGAGGAGTTAGGTCATGGGGTATTTTTATATAGCATATTCTTACGGACGCGGCAATACCTAATATGTCTACTTTTTTAAAATTTATTTAGGTTTTACACTATATTATCCTTTTATAATAAAAAAAACATTTTAGTATCTCCATAGTCTGAGTCAGTTTTTCTTTTTGCCGATTATCTTAGGTATGTAGGGGCTCATTTTTTGCGGGATGAGAGGATGGTTTAATTGGCACTATTTTGGGGGGCATATGACTTTTTGATCGCTTAGAATTACACTTTTTTGACCGTGTTCATCTGAGGGGTTAGGTCATGTGGTATTTTTATAGAGCAGATTCTTATGGACGTGGCAATACTTTTTTATTTATTTTAGTTTTACAAAATAATATTTCAGAATTTTTTTGGGGGGGTTTTAGTGTCTCAAGTCTGAGAACCATAGTTTTTTTCGATTGTCAGTGGCAAAATGGAATAACAATTGGGGAAGGGGATTATAGATTTAGTACTCCATGGAAGTGGGGTACTCCCTGAAGCAACCGTCAATGCAGAGGCCTGGATGATCGGGGCATGTGTCACACTGAGTGGTGGTGTCCTTCCGTATCCCCCTCCTGTGACACACTCTGCACTTTTTTGGGGACCGTCCCATCTTTCCAGTATGGGGGACCACACCTGGAAAGTGTTGGTCAAGGATGATCTGGGCGCCTCCAGTTCCCGAGGTACTCCGGCCTGCTCTTTCCCGGTCAGAAAAGATCAGGGCCTTGAGGACTGCCTCATAGAACTGAAGGAATTTCCCTGTGTTGCCAGCGCTCTGGGACAGCACAAAAGAGTTGTAAAAGGCAACCTGTACCAAGTAGACCGCAACTTTTTTGTACCATGCCCGGGTTTTGCGCATGGTATTATATGGCTTTAGGACTTGATCAGAACTCCACCTATATACTGATTGTAGTCGACGATACAATCGGACTTGAGGACAGTTGCCGCGGTACCTCGCACAGGGACAGGCGTGATGCCGTTACCGTGAATTGTGGACAGTACAAGGACATCCCTCTTGTCCTTATATCTGATCAGCAACAGGTTTCCACTGGTAAGGGCACGCGTCTCACCCCTGGGTATAGGTACCTGGAGGGGGTGGGTAGGGAGGCCGCGTTGATTTTTCCGCACGGTCCCACAAGCGGATGTGGATCTGGCGGCGAGGGACTGGAACAAGGGGATACTAGTAGAAAAGTTATTCACGTACAGGTGGTAACCTTTATCTAGCAGTGGGTGCATAAGGTCCCACACAAGTTTCCTGCTAACACCCAGAGTGGGGGACATTCTGAGGGTTCAATACGGGAATCTCGCCCCTTGTACACACAAAACTTGTAAGTGTACCCTGAGGTACTCTCACAAAGTTTGTACAGCTTTACGCCATACCTCGCCCGCTTAGAGGGAACATACTGGCGGAAAGTGAGTCTCCCCTTGAAAGCAATGAGAGACTCATCAACTGCGACCTCCCTTCCAGGTACGTAGGCCTCCAAAAATTTGGCCCCAAAGTGATCGATGACCGGCCTGATTTTGTTGTACAGGTGGTCATAGGCAGGATCACCTTGGGGGGCATAATGCAGGCATTTCCGGATGGCCTCAAACCGGGTACATGTCATGGCCGTACTGTAAAGTGCGGTCTGGTAGAGGACGTCACCACTCCAGTAATGCCTGACATTGTTTTTTTTGACTAGGCCCATGTGCAGCACGAGACCCCAAAACATCCTCATCTCGGCTGCAATGACCGGAGTCCAGCCACCGGTCCTAGCCAAAAAGGAGCCCTGGTGTTGAGCAATAAACTGTTGGGTGTTGCAATGAACTGTTTGTTTTCTCCACCATCAGATTCACAAAGTGGTCACTGAAAAAAAGACTAAAATAGTCATATTCAGAGAAGCCCTCTGTGGGAATCTGGATTCCTGCTTGGCCAACAAAATCAGGAATCGCAGGCTCAAAATGCTCTGGGGTACACCAGAAAAGTTCACCGGTAGGGGGCTCAGGTGGACTTATCTGGTGGGCCGGAAAACTAGTACACAGGGTCCCTAGCATGGCGGTCCCCTTGCTCCGCCTGGCAGCGTCTCCGCCGCATTAGGGGATCATCATCATCGCTAGATGATGAGGAGGACGCGGATGACAAAAAGAAAGTGGGTTCATCCTTGTCCTTACTGGGACTCTCAGAGTCGGTGGCAAGCTGGGCGTATGCCTCCTAGGCCGAGAACATCCGGCGGGCCATAGGGGAGTGTGTGTGTGCGTGTGTGGAAATCTTTATATAGTGTGCGTGTGTGTGGGGGCACGGGTGTTTGTGTACTTATCCCTAAAACTAACAGAGAAAAAAATAAATAAATAAAAAAAGGCCAAAAAATGTGAAAAAAAATATATAAAAATTCAAACTCGATGATCAGCCGCCCGAAGCTGATCAGCGGTGGGGTGTGCGATGCGCTAACAGTTGCCAGTTGCTAAGAGTGCCGGCCACAGTCAAAGTACGCAGAAAAAAAAAAAACTGCTTGCGCCCCAAAAATGTGGGGGGGGGGAGAGGGGCAAGCTGTAGCACCCCTGGGGGGTCTAGGGTCACACAGCTGTGCTGAGGACCCTAGACACCCAATTAGGGTGATGCAACAGTTAAAACTTTTTTTTTCAACTTAACTTTCCCTGAATATCCCTGCCTAATCTAACCTGTCACTAACCTTTCCCTAAATACCTTTTAGCGCCACATGGCACTGTGGAGGGTCAGAAGGGGGGTGCTGGACAGATATGGGGGCTCTGGAGATCCGATGCAGCCTCCTCTCTCCTCGCTCCCGGACACAGAAAGGAGGAGGAGAGGAGCGTTACAATAATTTTAAAAACCCGCCCGCCCTGCAGCCAATCAGAAGCGATCCTGAGATGTGATGTCACCATCACCTCTCAGGATCGCAGGATGGTGATTGGTGGTGTATTATCAGACCACCGATCACCATCCTGTTCCGGGCTGTCGGGTCCCCAGAGAACCGAATAACCTGGAAACGCAGCAAACCGCAGGTCTGAATTGACCTGCGGTTTGCTGCGATCGCCGACACGGGGGGGGGGGGGAGCAGGCACCCTGTTCCAATCACCGCCCGCTGCGTGGCAGTGATCGGAAATACACAGGGCGTACAGGTACGCCCTGTGTCCTTAAGAAGTTAAGGTTATTATCGATTAAAGAAATAAGGCAGTAAAAGACTGCCAGGGTTGCATCCTTGCTACATCCTAACATCCTTTTAGCACCATTTACATCACTGGCACTTTCTGAAATCAATATACCCTATAGTAAAAGTCCCTGTCCTGATAGATTATTCATTAGTTACTACAAAAAAATTCAAACAACTTCTAACTGTGTGCAATGACCTACAAGGTCTAATTCCTAAAACAAGATATGCACAACTGGCAATCTCAGCGCATCCAGGTTACCCTTGCTAAATACTCTATAAAATACTTAGGCATAATTGTAGGGGAAACCCCACAATCATTATACACATTAAATGACACTGCATGAGGTAAAAAACTTTCGGACCTCCTGGCACGGTCTAATTATTATTATTATTTATTATTAAAGTGCCATTCATTCCATAGCGCTGTACATATGATAGGGGGTATACATACATAATACAGACAATTGCACTAAGCATAAACAAGACGAGTTACAAATTGTTACAGAAGGAGAGAGAGCCCTGCCCATGAGAGCTTACAATCTAAATGATATGGGAGAAGGACACAGTAGGAGACGGTAAAGTTGCGGTATAGAGGCAGCAGGGTCACTGGTTGTAGGCTTGTCTGAAGAGGTTGGTTTTTAGGTTTCTTTTGAAGGATTCCACTGTAGGTGATATGTTGGGGTAGCAAGTTCCAGAGTGTGGGAGATGCACGGGAGAAATCTTGGAGGCAATTGTGGGAAGAGGAGATAAGAGGAGAGGAGAGAAAGAGGTCTTGTGAGGAATGGAGATTGCGTGTGGGGATGTATCAGGAAAGTAGCTCAGAGATGTAGGGAGGGGACAGGTTGTGGACGGCCTTGTATGTATTTGTTAGTATTTTGAACTGAATTCGCTGAGCCATGGGGAGCCAGTGAAGGGATTGGCAGAGGGGAGAGGCAGAGGAGTAACAGGGTGAGAGGTGGATTAGTCGGGCAGCCGAGTTGAGGATAGATTGGAGGGGTGCGAGAGTGCTAGATGGAAGGCCACAAAGGAGAATGTTGCAGTAGTCTAGGCGGGAGATGATGATGGCATGTACAAGCATTTTTGCATATTCAAAGTTATGGAAAGCGCAGATGCGGGGGATGTTTTTGAGTTGGAGGCGGCAGGTGGTGGAAAGGGCTTGGATGTGCGGTCAGAAGGAGAGGGCAGAGTCCAATGTCACTGAAAGGCAGCGGACTTGGTTGAACAGGGAGAGTGAGGAGCCATTGATCATGATAGATAGGTCTGTTGGGGGGTTGAGCAAGATGGGGGAAAGATGATGAATTCTGTTTTATCCATGTTAAGTTTTAGAAAGCGAGAAGAGAAGAAGGATGATATAGAAGATAGACATTGTGGGATTCTGGATAATAAGGTGGTGATGTCTGGACCAGAGAGGTATATTTGTGTGTTGTCAGCATACTGAAAGCCGTGGGACTCTATGAGATGTCCCAGGCCAAAAGTGTAAATACAGAAGAGCAGGGGTCCTAGGAGAGAGCCTTGCGGGACACCAACAGAGAGGGAAGGAGACGAGGAGGTAGTGTGAGAGTGGGAGACGCTAAACGTCCGGTCTGTGAGGTATGATGTGATCCAGGAGAGGGCCAGGTCAGTGATGCCAAGAGATGAGAGAGTTTGCAACAGAAGGGAGTGGTCGACAGTTCTACATATCTGGAAAGCCAAAGAAGGCAGATATAGCACATTCTTGTAATTGAGGGATACTTATGCTTTGCGGACCATTTTTTGGCCTATCACCAGGGGTCTAAGCTAAATTTGACACAGGAGTGACACTCAAATTCATTTAATCAATTAGTGGATAGTAGTGATGAGTGGCAGGGGCTATATTCAAATTCACAATATTTCACAAATATTTTGTAGAATATTCGTCATACATTAGCGAATTCGAGAATTCAAGATAATTTTATTGAATGCGAAAAATCTACAATGTTTCTCCTGAGACTGGTGAAATTGGTTGGCACGGCAGAACATTACAAAGGCTTTATATGCAGATAGAGTCAAGTGCTCCAATATATTTGCGAATGCGCTAATCGGCAGTGGTTAGAATATTTTTTGGCACTACGGGCAACTTCACATTTTTAGCAGGTCTGACTACAGATTACTGATTGGTGCACTAAGTATTGTTATGAACTTGACATTGCTTCCTTCTCATTGGCCCACAAGCAAGAAGCAGAGAGGAATCAAGTGTTCAGATGGAAAAAAAAAAAGCCGAATATTCGATATAACGAATATATAGAACTATATTCTAAATATTTGAGAATTCTCGAAGTGGTGATATTCGCGATAAAAATTCGCTTTTCGAATATTCGTGCTCCACACTAGTGGATAGCCCAGAAAGAAGGAAAAGTTTATCGGAACTATATCAGACTTTTAGAGGGATACAATCTAAGAAGGGTAAAATTCCCTCTTTAGATCCTGGTTGTCTGACTTCCCAGAATAAGATCTCCCCTTCCAGATATTGGATGATTGGGATAGACGGAAGTTATCAGCAGTGAGGCTTGGAGATATAAGAATAACATTTAAAAAATTTTGGTAATCTACAGGGTGGGCCATTTATATGGATACACCTTAATAAAATGGGAATGGTTGGTGATATTAACTTCCTGTTTGTGGCACATTAGTATATGTAAGGGGGGAAACTTTTCAAGATGGGTGGTGACCATGGCGGACATTTTGAAGTCGGACATTTTGAATCCAACTTTTGTTTTTTCAATAGGAAGAGGGTCATGTGACACATCAATTTCACAAGAAAAACAATGGTGTGCTTGGTTTTAACGTAACTTTATTCTTTCATGAGTTATTTACAAGTTTCTGACCACTTATAAAATGTGTTCAATGTGCTGCCCATTGTGTTGGATTGTCAATGCAACCCTCTTCTCCCACTCTTCACACACTGATAGCAACACCAAAG
Organism: Bufo bufo; assembly: GCF_905171765.1. Classification (NCBI taxonomy): domain Eukaryota; kingdom Metazoa; phylum Chordata; class Amphibia; order Anura; family Bufonidae; genus Bufo; species Bufo bufo. The sequence continues at coordinate 213,531,700 of NC_053389.1, forward strand.
GAGAAATGCTAGCACAGGCTTCCAGTATCCGTAGTTTCAGGTGCTGCACATCTCGTATCTTTACAGCATAGACAATTGCCTTCAGATGACCCCAAAGGTAAAAGTCTAAGGGGGTCAGATCGGGAGACCTTGGGGGCCATTCAACTGGCCCATGACGACCAATCCACTTTCCAGGAAACTGTTCATCTAGGAATGCTCGGACCTGACACCCATAATGTGGTGGTGCACCATCTTGCTGGAAAAACTCAGGGAACGTGCCAGCTTCAGTGCATAAAGAGGGAAACACATCATCATGTAGAAATTTCGCATATCCAGTGACCTTGAGGTTTCCATTGATGAAGAATGGCCCCACTATCTTTGTATCCCAAATACCGCAGCATACCATAAATTTTTTTGTTCCAACAGTCTTGGAGGGATCTATCCAATGTGGGTTAGTGTCAGACCAATAGCGGTGGTTTTGTTTGTTAACTTCACCATTCACATAAAAGTTTGCCTCATCACTGAACAAAATCTTTTGCGTAAACTGAGGGTCCTGTTCCAATTTTTGTTGAATGAAGCTAGGACAGCCTCTGATGTTACTTCATTAGAGACAGATTTCATGCGTCCACATTTTGGCAAATCCAACACTGAACCAGTTTCACGAAACTTAGCAAGCAGTTTGCTAACTGTAGCATGGGAGATGGGTGGTCTCGTAGGGTGTCTTGCATTGAAATCTGCTGCAATGACCCGGTTACTTCGTTCACCAGACATCAACACAATTTCTATCCGCTCCTCACCTGTTAACCTCGGCTATATGTCAATGGCTGTAAACAAAGAGAAACTTGTAAATAACTCATGAAAGAATAAAGTTACGTTAAAACCAAGCACACCATTGTTTTTCGTGTGAAATTCCCAATAAGTTTGATGTGTCACATGACCCTCTTCCTATTGAAAAAACTAAAGTTGGATTCAAAATGGCCGACTTCAAAATGGCCGCCATGGTCACCACCAATCTTGAAAAGTTTCCCCCCTCACATATACTAATGTGCCACAAACAGGAAGTTAATATCACCAACCATTCCCATTTTATTAAGGTGTATCCATATAAATGGCCCACCCTGTATTTCATATTAAACATAATCTGTCACCACAAAATTTAGTAGAATCTACAGGCAGCATACTATAGTGTAGGACAGGCATCCTCAAACTGCGGCCCTCCAGCTGTTGTAAAACTACAACTCCCACAATGCCCTGCTATAGGCTGATACCTGTAGGCTGTTCGGGCATGCTGGGAATTGTAGTTTTTCAACAGATGGAGTGCCGCAGCTTGAGGATGCCTGGTGTAGGAGGAAATGAGCGGATTGATATATAATTTTGTGGGAAAAGTTTCTGTGAAATTAACTCTTTGCTTTTCCTGACTTCCGTTGTACATGGGGGAGGTGTTATCAGTTATTGATAGTATTCTCTGTGTGTACACATAGATAGCTGTCACTCACTGGTAACTGTACACGAGGGGGGTGTTAACAGTGACTGATAGTATTGTGTGTGAGTATACAGTGTCAGTCACTGATAGATATATATGAGGTGGTCTTAAGTTCCGAAAGAGTAGAGATATAAATGTATAAATTACTCAAACTTTTCCCACAAAACGATATATCAATTTGCTTAGCTCTTTCTGCTCTGTAACATGCTGCCTGCAGAAAGATCTGCATTTTATGGTGACAGGTCCATAGTTTAATAGATGGATGTTATACATGTCATACCACAAGATCTAAGGTGTATAGACACTTTTTTTTTTTGTATTTTTTTTTTTTTTTTAGCCTTTGGAGTCAATTATTTTTTATGATTGCATTTTACTTATTTTTGGCTAAAAATCCTATTTTTAATTGGCCTTTATTAAAAATATTGAGCTGTTTATTCACAAACGGTTAACTCTTTTTTTAAACTGTATGACTGGTACTTTCACTTTCACTTTATTGGTCATCTAATTACCCTTATCTCTAAACTACTAAGAGGTCATAAAAACATATTTAAGCCATATTCTTATCAGTAAGTTAAGGATTGAGCTTTAATGAGTGTTTATAATTTAAGAGAGCACAGATATGGAGCACGTCAGATATGGAGCTAGTAGAGCATCTCAGCTCTGTACAGAAAATAGGATTTCATATTGTTCATAAAGACCAATTAAAAAAATTATTTTTAGCTCAAAATAAGTTTAATGCAATAATTTAAAAAAAATTGCTCCGAAAGGTGTACATAGCCTTTAAGCTTCCACTCAATATCATTATGCCTTAAACAAGGTAAATACGCTTTTTAAAGTGGACCTGTCATTAAAATCTGCTTGTAATTTGCAGTTTTCAGTCCACAATATTTCTGAGCTAGGTGCTCCTCCTGTCTCCTCCTCCTACAGCCTATACATTAGCAGCTGTCAAACATTACTGCGGAATAGAAATGGCCTTGCGGTTCGCCCGGCAGATGTTTCGCGGCTAACTCTGCTCGTTCGCGATTCGCCGCACATGCGAACATATGGTGATATTCGCAAGCGCCATATTTTATTTGCATAACGCAGAACTTTGACCCATGACACATCCATCAGGTGGGACAGGACAGCCAATTAAGACGTTTCAGCACATGGACACACCCTGAACCCTATAATAGAACCCAATCTGGCAGACATTTTATATTATGTGTTTTGCCAGTGTAGGGAGAGGTTGCATTTTGGACCAGGGACAGTTAGGGACACCAAACGCTAGCTAATAGGGCCACAAAAGTCTTTTTAAGGAATGGTATAGGGGTGCTATTGATAGATGTGAGATAGAGGGGTGTGATATACTTATAATAAACTTTCTAACATAGAAATTATATTATAGTGTATTTGTATTGTGCAGCAGTTGTGTGCGGTTCTGCTGCGATACCGCATCTAGATAATGGGACAAACACTATTGGAGTCAAAAACTGCAACAGGTGTGATATACCTATTGCCACCAAAAAAACTGCTTGAGGGCTGCGATATACCTTCTTCCACAAAATCCTGATTGAGGGATGCTATATACCTGTTTCCGCCAAATACTGATTGAGGGATGCTATATACCTGTTTCCGCCAAATACTGATTGAGGGGTGAAATATAACTTCTTCACAAAATACTGATTGAGGGGTGCTATTGCTATATACCTTCTTCCACCAAATACTGATTAAGGGCTGCGATACACTTTCTTCCACAAAATACTGATTGAGGGGTGCCATATACCCGTTACTGCCAAATACTGATTAAAAGGTGCTATTTACCTGTTTCCGCCACATACTGATTGAGGGGTGCTATATACCATCTTCCACCAAATATTGATTGAGTGCTGCGATACACCTGCTTTCACAAAATACTGGTAGAGGGGTGCTATATACCTGTTTCCGCCAAATACTGATTGAGGGGTGAAATATAACTTCTTTCACAAAATCCTGATTGAGGGGTGCTATATACCTGTTTCCGCCAAATACTGATTGAGGAGTGCTATATACCAGTTTCCGCCAAATACTGATTGAGGGATGCTATATACCTGTTTCCGCCAAATACTGATTGAGGGGTAAAATATAACTTCTTCACAAAATACTGATTGAGGGGTGCTATTGCTATATACCTTCTTCCACCAAATACTGATTAGGGGCTGCGATACACTTGCTTCCACAAAATACTGATTGAGAGGTGCCATATACCCATTACTGCCATATACTGATTGAGAGGTGCTATATACCTGTTTCCGCCACATACTGATTGAGAGGTGCTATATACCTTCTTCCACCAAATATTGATTGAGTGCTGCGATACACCTGCTTCCACAAAATACTGATTGAGAGGTGCCATATACCTGTTTCTGCCAAATACTGATTGAGGGGTGCCATATAACTTTTTCCTCAAAATCCTGATTGAAGGGTGCTATATACCTGTTTCCGCCAAATACTGATTGAGGGGTGCTATATATCAGTTTCCGCCAAAATACTGATTGAGGGGTGCTATATACCTTCTTCCACAAAATACTGATTGAGGGGTGCTATTGCTATATACATTCTTCGACCAAATACTGATTGAGGGCTGCAATACACTTGCTTCCACAAAATACTGATTGAGGGGTGCCATATACCTGTTTCTGCCAAATACCCATTGAGGGGTGCTATATACCTGTTTTTGCCAAATACTGATTTGAAGGGTGCCATATACCTTCTTCCTCAAAATACTGATTAAGGGGTGCTTTTGCTATATACCTTCTTCCGCCAAATACTGATTGAGGGCTGCGATACACCTGCTTCCATAAAATACTCATTGAAGGGTGCCATATACAGTACAGACCAAAAGTTTGGACACACCTTCTCATTCAAAGAGTTTTCTTTATTTTCATGACTATGAAGGCATCAAAACTATGAATTAACACATGTGGAATTATATACATAACAAACAAGTGTGAAACAACTGAAAATATGTCATATTCTAGGTTCTTCAAAGTAGCCACCTTTTGCTTTGATTACTGCTTTGCACACTCTTGGCATTCTCTTGATGAGCTTCAAGAGGTAGTCACCTGAAATGGTCTTCCAACAGTCTTGAAGGAGTTCCCAGAGATGCTTAGCACTTGTTGGCCCTTTTGCCTTCACTCTGCGGTCCAGCTCACCCCAAACCATCTCGATTGGGTTCAGGTCCGGTGACTGTGGAGGCCAGGTCATCTGGCGCAGCACCCCATCACTCTCCTTCATGGTCAAATAGCCCTTACTTTCAAAGTTTTTCCAATTTTTCGGCTGACTGACTGACCGTCATTTCTTAAAGTAATGATGGCAGCTCGTTTTTCTTTACTTAGCTGCTTTTTTCTTGCCATAATACAAATTCTAACAGTCTATTCAGTTGGACTATCAGCTGTGTATCCACCTGACTTCTCCTCAACACAACTGATGGTCCCAACCCCATTTATAAGGCAAGAAATCCCACTTATTAAACCTGACAGGGCACACCTGTGAAGTGAAAACTATTTCAGGGGACTACCTCTTGAAGCTCATCAAGAGAATGACAAGAGTGTGCAAAGCAGTAATCAGAGCAAAAGGTGGCTACTTTGAAGAACCTAGAATATGACATATTTTCAGTTGTTTCACACTTGTTTGTTATGTATATAATTCCACATGTGTTAATTCATAGTTTTGATGCCTTCATAGTCATGAAAATAAAGAAATCTCTTTGAATGAGAAGGTGTGTCCAAACTTTTGGTCTGTACTGTACCTGTTTCCGCCAAATACTGATTGAGGGGTGCTATATACCTGTTTCTGCCAAATACTGATTGAGGGTTGCCATATACCTTCTTCAACAAAAAACTGAAAGAAACATAGAATGTATCGGCAGATAAGAACCATTTGGTCCATCTAGTCTGCCCATATACTGAATACTATGAATAGCCCCTTGCCCTATCTTATATGAAGGATGGCCTTATGTCTATCCCATGCATACTTAAACTCCTTCACTGTACTTGCAGCTACCACTTCTGCAGGAAGGCTTATCCATGCATCCACTACTCTCTCAGTAAAATAATACTTCCTGATATGAGTTTTAAACTTTTGCCCCTCTAATTTAAAACTATGTCCCCTTGTAGCAGTTTTTCTTCTTTTAAATATTCTCTCCTCTTTTACCGTGTTGATTCCCTTTATGTATTTAAAAGTTTCTATCATATCCCCTCTGTCTCGTCTTTCTTCCAAGCTATACATGTTAAGGTCCTTTAACCTTTCCTGGTAAGTTTTATCATGCAATCCATGTACTAGTTTAGTAGCCCTTCTTTAAACTCTCTCCAAAGTATCAATATCCTTTTGGACAGCGGGGAACTAACTCTCCATAGTGAGAGAGCACCTTAATCAGTGTGAGGAGACTTATAGGCCATACATGCTCCTCTGGAATCTCCCAGAATTCCAGAGGAGTATGTATAGCATACAAGTCTCCTCACACTGATTAAGGTGCTCTCTCCCTAAGGAGAGTTAGTTCCCCCCTGACTCAGTTAAGCCAGTACTCTCTGCTCTGCACTGATGAGGGACAATCACCCCAAAACAGATGTCTGCAGATGAGGTGCTGGCTTATTTAATATCCTAAATTCCACCAAAGTCAATTTACATAGATAATGGGGTGTACATAGATGCCATAATTTGTACGATTTTATCACTGCATACTAGAATTCACATTGACCCGAGCCAATTAATATTCTAATAGAGCATATATCTTCTCAGCCTATGTACCATCTCATATATGTATGGTTATTTATCATAGGATGTACATATGGTTGGGGCTGGTATCTAGGAATAAGGGATGCTTATATGAATGACACATGGTCTGAAATGCTAAAATCCGAATTTGGGGGAGGCTGTCCTTTATATCGGATATATGTGCATAACTATACTTATCCTCCGGATCTAAACGTTATCTGATGGAGCGCATTTGCGTACCAGGGGACCGGAAGTGAGGATGTACTTCGGCTAAAGATCTCAACACATGAGTCGGAGCCGGACCGGAAGTTGTCCTGTGGAGCGCATGTGCGTTCCAGGGAGCGGAATTGGGAGCACTTACATCCGGTTACAGAATCGGGAGATGGAGGCTCTTCACTCTCCCTGAGGGACCAGAACTGATCTGTTGGAATGCACGTGCGTGGTTTAAAAGCACCTGCAGTGGGTTAACAGATTGCCTACCAGGGGGAGCTCAGAACGGAGGGAGGCCTGCAGGACGTAAGTTGTGTTTGCTTAAACCCCTGATTAGAGGGATACAGTCTTGTGTAAGCACTTATGTTATGCCTGTCCTTTAATTATAGCGTGGGTTTGGGGGGCGGAGCTAGCCGCGAGCCGAGATGGAAGCTTGATCTCAGAGCTCCACACAGACGCTGCTGCAGCTTCGGTTTAACGGGTGACAGAAGCCCCTAAGATGGTGAAAACTAACAAAGAAAGGAGCGATACAGTACAGGGCACTCAAAAATCGTGCCGAACGCAATCAGAAATGGATCGTTTTCTCAAAAAACTGAGTTTCTCGCCAGCCCACAGATCTAAGATGGCGCCAGAGGGAGCCGGAGCCGCCGTGCCACCAGAAGACTCCGATGGTGAAAGTTCCTGTGCTATGTCAGAAGGTACAGAGCCTGCAGATCTACCCCTGTCTAGAGCCTTCTTTAAGAAGACGCTTTATAAGGCGCTGCAACCCCTGCACAGAGACATTTCTGATATCAAGACGGAGGTTAATCAGATTGGGGGACGTGTTGTATCTTTGGAGGAAACACAGGCGGCCATAATTCAGCACGGAGAGGCTGTTAAAAAGGCCATACAAGGCCATAATGCGTTACTTACCTCAACGATCCTGCACCTGGAAGACCAGGAAAATAGAAATAGGCGGAAAAATATCCGCATAAGAGGGGTACCGGAGGATGTCCCTCCTGGAGAAATCACAGCAGCGGTCACCGCCATATTTGCCTCACTTGTGGGGGAAGACAGGGCTGCGCAGATAATAATTGAGAGGGCCCACAGAGCCCTAAGGCCTAAGCCACAGGAGAACGGCCCACCCAGAGATATTGTATGCGGATTGCTAAATTTTCTGGACACTGCCTCCTTATTAAGAGCCGCAAGAGAAGCCAAGAATATTTCATACAATGGAGCGCGCATCCAATTTTTTCAGGACCTAGCATCTAGTACCTTGGCTAAACGCAGAGCGTTGAAGCCAGTTACAGAAGCTCTTAGAGCCCACAAGTTGCCAGTGAGATGGCTATTTCCATTTGGCCTTGCGACCTTCAAAGAGGGCCGACAGATCATCATCAGAACACCGCAAGACTTAACTGATGCTTGGGATAAGCTAGGTATAGCTCCTGTGGAAGTTCAACCGTGGATGCCAGTCCCAGAAGATCTAGGCTTGCCTGACCTGCCAGAGATTCCTACATGGCAGGTGGTAAGAAAGCCGAAATCACCAAAGAACAGGAAGACATCATGAAATTTCATGGGAACTGTTTTTCTCCTTTTTTGCTTCTTTCCTCACAGCAGTACTTTGTAGGAGCACTCTAACACCATAATAGAGGGTGCTTGAAAGTTGGAAGTGGTTAGATGATACGCATTATCAACACCAGAGGGCATGAGTTTATGCTGTATTGCTGATATGATGTTACCTCTACATAGTAGAGAAATATTCAGTGCCTCCTCTGAGTGAAAGATTATAGTGCAGTTATTAATGCCTTTTCACCACTTGGGGATCATATATTGTCATAATTTGTTGCTTAGACAACATTATAGGTTTCCCACCCGTTACACAATAAGGTGTTAAACATTTTGTTTATAATAGGGCAGTTAGTCTTGATGTCAAAGGCTTTCCTCCCTTCCGGGCAGAGTTGGGGTGTTGCGCTGGGCCTGGCCTACCCTTCCTACCCATTTGGTGGGGGTGGTGGGTTGGGGCCGGGTGGAACGCCGTTAACTCCTTTACTGCTTATTTCAAAGTCAGTTGACAAGTGTTTGTTCACAATTATGATTCACTGTACAATGTGTTTTTCCCCAGTTCTTTACCTGTTTAAGGCTCTTGAAAGCTCAATACTCACGTCTTCATTGAGGTATGGCTAACTTAAACATATTGTCACATAATGTGAACGGAATTAACATCCCTCAAAAGAGACGTCAGATATTTAACTTACTCTTAAACAAAAAAGCAGACATTGTCCTTTGGCAAGAAACCCACTTTCGCCATGATCATATTCCCACACTTCCCACGACAAAGTATTCGCAGTGGTTCCATGCAACACACTCATCTGCTTCTAGAGGGGTATCCATCGCCATAAGCTTCTCTATTCCATTTAAATTGATTAAATCCTTTATTGATCCAGGGGGACGCATGCTTATTATTCAAGGTACCATCTTTAATTTTAAAATTACAATAGCCAACATATACTCTCCTAATACAGGCCAAATTCCCTGGTTGACTAAGGCCCTTAAGAAAATTAAGGAATTTTCAGAAGGTATGTTAGTAGTGGGGGGGGACTTTAATGTTTCATTGGACATCAGTACACCAAAATCTCATAACATCACTAAGAAACAAATGGGGAAACTAATGATGTCATTAGCAGAATTGCGTCTGTTGGACATTTGGAGGACCATTCATCCATCAGAAAAAGATTTCACATATTTTTCCCATGTCCATAATTCATACAGTAGGATAGATTATCTTTTCTTGCCTGATGCATATTTAACCTGTGTGAAAAATGTGGAAATTGGGAATATAGTGATTTCAGATCATGCACCCGTAGTAATGTCGCTTTCTCTCCAATGTCTCCCACATAGAGCTTGGTCATGGAGGTTGAACACCACACTTCTAGAGTCAAAATCTCATGTGGACACTTTGGCAGATAAATTAGACAACTATTTTAAAACCAATGCCACCCCGGAGATCTCTCTCCCAATGTTATGGGAGGCCCATAAGGCGTATATAAGGGGGGAATTGATAGGACTAGGTTCATATATTAAGAAGAAATCTACAAAGGAATTGATGTCCCTACTTTCCCAGATTCAAACACAGGAGAAATTACACAAACTAACACACTCTGAATCACATAAAGAGGCCTTGGTTACACTTAGATGTAAAGTTAAGGATCTTCTTAATATTAAGGGAGCCAAATCACTGATGAATCTGAAAAGTAGAATATATGAACATGGAGACAAGGGAAATAAGATGATGTCTTACTTAATTAAAAAAAGAAGGGAAAAAACCTTTGTCTCCTCAATAAAGTCTAGTCCAACACTAAGGACGACCTCGACCCCTCTCATAGCTAAGGCCTTTCAGACATTTTACTCTAAACTTTACAACCTGCCAGCACCAGAGATACCTGCGGGGGCGGGTGACAAAACGAGGGCCTCCCTGATTGAGGAATTTCTTGCCTCGATTAGGGCACCCTCGTTATCAGAAGAGGAAAATGAAAGCCTCCTCAGACCCTTCTCCACAACAGAAGTAGAGAAAGTCCTCAATTCTATCCCCATAGGGAAGAGCCCTGGTCCAGACGGGCTCCCTATTATTTATTTTAAAAAATTTAAAAGGATTTTGCTCCCTCACTTTACAGATCTTTGCAACTCGTTGCTGGGAGGGTTGTCTCTGGCTCCCCAGGCCTTGAGGGCGCATATCACCATCCTACATAAAGAAGGAAAGGACCCGGAGGACTGTGGGAGCTACAGACCTATATCCCGTCTCAACTGCGACTTGAAATGGTGGTCCAAGTTGTTAGCATCTAGAATTTCCCCCATGCTAAATAGACTCATAGATCCTGAACAAGTAGGGTTTGTACCTGGGAGGGAGGGAAAACACAATATCTGGAGAGTGATCCACTTGATTCATAACGCCCATGTTAAGAAAACACCTTTGCTGCTACTGGGAACTGATGCGCAGAAGGCATTCGACAGGGTTAGCTGGGATTTCATGAGAGCCTCTTTATTGAAATTTGGTTTTCCTCCTACATTTGTCTCAGCTATTTTTTCATTATATTCCTGTCCTATGGCACAGGTTTTGGTTAATGGTGCCCTGTCGGATGCCTTCCCCATCAGGAATGGAACTAGGCAAGGTTGCCCCCTCTCGCCCACCCTCTTTATTTTGTGTTTGGAGATGTTCCTCCTTAAGATCCGACAGTCTGACAAAATTCAGGGTGTTTCTCTGGGTCAATACCAGCATAGAACTGCAGCCTTTGCAGACGACCTGTTAATTGTCATTTCAAACCCCGAAGAAGCCCTTCCCACAGTCATGTCCTTATTTGACCAATATAGTTTAGTCTCTAATTTTAAAATTAACTTTTCCAAATCGGAAGCCTTACAAGTTAATATCCCAAATAGGATTCTGGACACTCTCCAACGCGCATCACTGTTCAAATGGCCAACAACAGCAATCAAATTTCTGGGGGTTAACATCCCGACAGATTTGAATCTGCTATTCAAATTGAATTATACTCCGCTACTTACAAAAGCCAAATCCTTCATTTCTTCATTAAAGGTACCGTACATGTCTTGGTTTGGTAGGAAGAACTTGCTGGCCACGTTTGTCCTACCCCAATTTTTGTATGTGTTCCAAGCCCTTCCGTTACATATACCTACCTCCTTTCTAACACAAATTAGGAGAACATTTACTTCATTTTTGTGGAATTCGAGACGGCCTAGATTGGCTTACTCGCTTCTCTCACAGAAGAAGCACAAAGGTGGCGTATCGTTACCAGATATGTCTCTTTATAATAAAGCTATCCACTTAGCTAGATGGGCACTTTTAGCGAATGAGAAACTACAAGCTCCCTTTCTAGACATAGAGAGGATTCTTTTAGGTACACATAGGCATGCACTAATGTGGCTTCCAGAGGCCCCTCTTTCTCTCTGTCGAGAAATGTGTACGCTGACAAAGAGTATGCTGATCTGTTATCGTAACTCTAAGAGGGCTTTAATAAGAGGAAAGTTGATCTCCAAAATTGCTCCGCTAGATGTCCTTCCTTATCTGGTAGATAAAATGGGAGGAGATGATAAGAGCTGGTGGCATTCATGGGGAGATGTGAGGATAGGTGAAGTTATAGAAAATAATCGCTTTTTGTCATTAGAGGAAACATATCACAAATTGGACAGAGGACGTCCTGCCCTAATACATAGCTGGGACTATAAAAATATATGCAAGAAATATATGAAAGGTTCGGGTCAAACGTTTTTGGAACCCACATGGCTCGAAAATTTTACGGCTCTACCCACTATTTTAAAAAAGTCACTTTCAGTTACATATAATAACCTTTTATCTGATCTTAGCATTCCCAAGCCATATTATTTGCATCAATGGGAGAGAGACCTGGGCAAGATCATCTCAGATACTGAATCCAATTATATTTTATCCCATGCACAAGGTTTTTCCTCTTGTGTTCGTTATCAAGAGAACTCATACAAAACCATTACCAGGTGGTACAGAACCCCTGAATATTTACACTCCATAGGCCTTTCACCCACAGACCAGTGTTGGAGATGCCAGGCCGGGGTAGGTTCTATGATCCATATTTGGTGGTTGTGCCCCAGAATCAAACAATTCTGGAAAGACGTTGAACAGAGCATAAATTCTATATGTGCAACAGATATAACATTAACCCCTGAGCTGGTGCTTTTGTGGATCCCTATCCCCAACTTTAAGCCATCAAAAGCGGATCTAATTACGCATATGATCGCCACAGCTAAGTTACTTATCCCAACAAAGTGGAGAGATACCTCCCCGCCAGATTTAAAGATGTGGTTCAACAAAATGCATCAACTACACAGAATGGAGGAGATGGTAGGATGGATTCATGGTAATAGGTCCAGATATTTAAAGACTTGGCTTCCCTGGAAACAGTCTAAGGAAGCTAGGGATGTGGCAGCCCTTGACGAGCTGGGGGTGGTATCCTCGTAGGAGTAACTGTACCACGAATAAGATTAAGTTCTCATTGTGTGAATTTTGTCGAGCTCTTTCATGAGCTAGCCTAACTCATTGTATAGTGGCAATATAGTGAGTGTTTAGCAACCCTATACGTTATCCGTGACTTAACGGATGATAGAGTATTAACTAAGTTTAATCAGAGAGCCTACCTGTTCGTTTACCCTTATATTATTTTGTCCCCTTTTTCAATTTTATGTTTTTTCCTTATTCCCTTACCTCTTCTTCCCGTAATTGTTAAACATCTGCATTGAAAATGTACTTGAACATGAATATATAATGTTGTGCACACTACATTACAATGTGGAAATGTAATGTTATGTTCTTAAAAAAATCTGAAATAATAAAAAGAGATTTACAAAAAAAAATTATAGCGTGGGTTTATTGGGACCCTTATTTGACAGGACGGTCAGAATGCTACTTGATTTATCATATCTAATTTGGGCATACTTTATCTTCTAACCGTAAGTGTGCAGTATACCATGCTGACTTTAAGTTTTATTCATGCTGGAAGTCCTTTATTGATCTGGGCATATGACCATTTTGTCCAATAGGGCGGGGGAAGCAATTTTCTCCTCAAACAAAGGTGTATTCTATCCTCCAACTGTAAGTGTGCAATATATTATATTGAATCTAGTACACATGTGTTGGAAATTTCGTTGATTTGGCCATATGATTATTTTGTTCAACAGGACGGGGAATATACCTCTTTCTGGCCACAGCACCTAACCGCAGAAGACATCCATGATTGGTGGCTGGTCTGGTATAAGGCCATGCTGCTTTGTGGAGTGGCCCCAAAATGACATATCCCCCCTCCTCCCCTGTATTAATTATCTGTAGAGCGATCTTTGTATTTATATAATCTGGCTTTGTCCCAACAAATATTTTGTTATATGAGTACTGCATAGACCGACAGTGTCTTCACTTTCTTTACCTCCTGATGATCCCACAGCATTGATTAGGGGGAAACGCATCGAGGTTAACTCAGGGGTTCTCTGACTATATTGTCAACCCTGACTATCTATGATATTTAAACTTTATGTAATTCAGGTGCTTGATCACTCTATCAACCCTGATTTTTATTATAATGTGTTTGTACTGTGTTATTGATATCCAGCATTATTTAGTGAATTTTTGTGCCATTGGCAGTCCACTATCCTTACCTCATACCTGGGATATTCTAGCATTACTCCCTATCCCTGTAGGTATATAATAAGGACATTAGTCTAGGTACGTGGACAGGGGGTCTCCACCATCAGGGGTCTCCCCTGGGCTGAGCTTTTAGGATAGGGGTGGCTATAGGGATAGAGTCCCCCCCCCCCCCACACCCCAGGTACTTCTCATAATTGCTGGATAAGTGTCATCAGTTAAGTAGTCTGTATGTAATTTTCTGTTGTCTCTATAGTAGGCCCATATGGGACCTTTTTAAAGGCATATCATTAAAATTATAATTTTAGGGGGGCGGAGCTTGCGCCGGTCTGAGATGGCCGCTTGATTCTGAGCTCCGTTTTACTGACAGTACTCAGCACAAGCAATCTTTTGCCTTCCACCCGAAAATGGTGAAAATAGGTAACCCCAAGGCAGGGGAACACTCCAGCTCTAATAAGAACCATGCCCAAGGGGGCGACATGGACAGATTTATTAAAAAGGCGGCTGCAGCTTTTGTCGCTAGAGACCCCAAGATGGCGCCGACTCAGCAACAGAAAGCAGGCCAGCATGATAAATCTGACGAGGAGAGCGAAACCGAAGAACTACAAGGTAGAGGGGCTCTTCCGATTACTAGAAACTACCTGAAGAACACTTTAAACAAAGCGCTGGAGCCCTTGCTCAACGAATTTGCAGCAATGCGACAAGATATGAGGCAAGTGGGCGAGCGGGTCGAAACGCTAGAGAATAACCAGGCCCAGATGCTGGACCACCAGAGGGCCACAACAAGTTCATTCCGAAAATGCAGTACCTACCTGAATGAGATGCAGAACGCCTTGGAGGACCAGGAGAATAGGGGACGCCGGAACAACCTGCGGATTAGAGGGATCCCTGAAACCGTCCTCCCTTCTGATGTTCCTGCGGCTGTAGTTTCCCTTTGTGCCTCCCTCCTAGGCCCTGAATTCACCTCAGAGATTACAATTGAGAGGGCACATAGAGCGTTGCGGCCTAAACCAAAAATGGATGAACCACCAAGGGACATTATCTGTAGGTTTTTGAACTTCCAGGTTAAGTCTGCAGTCCAAGAAGCAGCCAGAAATAAATCTGACATCCTATTTGAAGGTGCGCTAATTTCGATCTTTCAAGATCTGGCCCCATCCACCTTGAAAAAGCGAAAACACCTTAAGCCCCTAACGGAGTGGCTGCGGGCTAACAAAATCTTATACAAGTGGAATTTCCCGTTTGGCCTGTCCTTTTCCCAAGGAGGCAGACGTTTCAACATTGCCTCACATGCTGACCTGGGAGCCGTTTACGACCATCTTCAAGTCCCACCTATGCAAATAGATAATTGGGATCAATTCCAAGACCTCTGTGCCTTACCAGAAGTCCCGGAGGTGGCAGCCTTCTCCCTTCAACATACTCCTAAGGCTCAGAAAACAGGGAAGAGAAGCCGTCAACTGACACCTAAGAGACTGGCTCAAGATTGACTCTCCTGCTCTCCTAGTTACAACCATGAACAGGGGTGATATTCATTTGCAGGACCTCAGTGGATCTATCCAGAGCTTTAGCCTTTTACTTTATTCATTTCTGCTAGTAGATCCACTATATAGCCTCTTATTTGTCATGTACAAGTTAGCTATTGTTAGACATTGCTTACATAACACATGTCTATATGTCATTTACCCCTGTCCACCATCAATACTTAATAGGCCTTCCTCTATACTTATAACCCTAGGCTCCTTTATTGTAGCTAAAATAGGCCTTTACTTTCTTTTCTTTTACCCACCAGGGTTCCTATCAGTTATTTGTTTAAAATAATAATCCGTTACTGGGTTGCACTCATATGTGCTGAATGTCATGTAAACTGGTCTTTGACCAAATATCCCCCATGCTTTACACTAGTGGTTTTCACTCCCCTTCATGTTATTTTTTGTATTTTTCTTTTGTTCTCATTGTTCCCCCTGTCCCGTTACTTTATTTTAGGTACCTGACACAGACTTCTTTGATCAATCAGCGGTGCATGCAGGTTGGCGGTTTCCCAGCTTCTCCTCCAGACGGGGTAGGACCTCTTCAGACCGTAAGTGTCCTCTCTTGGAGGTTCAGCGCACATGATACCCTAATGTTCACAATAATATTCAACTATGGCTGACATCCATATAGCATCCTATAATGTGAAGGGGTTCAACTCACCCTCTAAGAGAAGCCAGATCTTCTCCATCCTGCGCAAGGAGGGAGCAGATGTGCTGTTCCTCCAAGAGACACACTTCAGATTTAATCACTACCCCAACATGGAATTTTCTCACTACCCCACTTGGTTTCATAGTGGGGGGGCTACTGCCTCGTCTGGAGGAGTCAGTATTGGTTTTAAGAGGAAAATACCTTTCAAACCCACCAATCACCTCCTAGATCCAGAGGGCAGATTTATCATGGTGAAAGGTTACATAGGTTCCCAAATGTATTCTTTCGTCAACCTGTATGCCCCTAATAGTAACCAGGCTAAATGGCTCTCTTCCATTGCTCAAACAATCTCCTCTTTCAGGGAAGGTATAGTCTTAGTGGGAGGAGACCTTAATACAGCCCTTGATCTGCAGTTAGACTCTTCCTCACATAAAACCCCCCATTCTAGGCGCTCCCTAAAGTTCATTAAGAACATATTCTGGGATCTTCACTTGATAGATGTGTGGCGTACCCTATATCCTAGCACATTGGACTACACATTTTACTCACATGTCCACGGTTCATATCACCGTATAGATTACATTTTTGTATCTAAAGAGCACCTACAACTATGCCAAAAAGCTTCCATAGGGTCTATACACTTATCTGACCACGCTCCTATATATCTAATGATAACTTCCCCTATGCAAAAACCCAAAAGCTTCAGCTGGAGACTAAATGAATACATCCTAGGTAACGCTGAATCTGTTAAAAAAATAACCAAGTTATTAGATGAATACTTTAAATTTAACTCCCTTCCAGAATTATCTCCACAAGTCACTTGGGATGCTCATAAACCCTTTATTAGAGGCGAACTTATTAGCATTGGCTCCCACTTAAAGAAACTGCGGGAAGGCAAAATAAACTGCCTCCTCTCCACAATAAGAAAGCTTGAAGCAGGCCATAAAAAAACTAGGTCTGAGAACCAACTTCAAGAATTGTCCAAAGCTAGAGCAGAACTGAGGGCCTTATTACAGAGTAAGTCCGCAAAGTACTACCTTAACTCCCAATTCAAGTTCTATGCTCACGGCGATAAAGCCACTAAATTTCTAATAAGTAGGATTAAGGCCAGGAGGGCAGACAATTATATACACCAACTCTCCTCGCCGAAAGGCGAGTCAATCTTTGCCTCATCAAAAATAGCGGCCCAATTTAGAGACTTTTATGAAGCTCTTTATAACATCCCTTCCTCATTCTCCCCGTTGGCTCACTCTTCATTAATTGACACCTTTTTGAAACCCCTGTCATGTCCATCCCTATCAGTTGAACAGAAACATTCCCTAGAGGCCCCATTCTCCATCAGGGAGCTATCCACAGCTTTGGCCCAAATGCCCCAGGGTAAAAGCCCAGGACCAGATGGTCTCCCTGCCTCTTATTACAAGACTTTTAAGATACAACTCCTACCCCATCTACTCAAAGTCTGCAATCATACCCTGCAAAATATCCCTCTTTCTAGAGACATGACGACTGCACATATCGCTTTGATTCCGAAAGAGGGGAAGGACTCCAAAGTGTGTGCTAATTATAGGCCTATATCTTTACTCAACATTGACCTTAAACTTCTAGCGAAACTTCTGGCTAACCGTTTGGCAGTCCTTCTCCCTCTTTTGGTACATGTGGACCAGGTGGGCTTCGTTCGTGGTAGGGAAGGTAGGGACAATACGACCAGAGTTATTAATATACTTTGCCATGCCAAATGCACTTCTTCCCCGCTATTACTCCTCAGTACTGATGCTGAAAAAGCGTTCGATCGCATAAACTGGAACTATCTAAACAGTGTTCTAGATCTGTTCGGCCTGCCTGGTCCATATATCAAGGCGGTATTTGCCATGTACGAGCAGGCCACAGCTCAGGTCATGGTCAATGGAGATCTTTCTACTCCCTTTCGTATACACAATGGTACACGCCAGGGATGCACATTGTCCCCCCTCCTATTCATCCTAGCTATGGAACCTCTCTTAATAAAACTTCGAACAGACACTAGGATTGAGGGATCGTTTCTGGGAGGTAGAAGCCATAAACTAGCCGCCTTTGCAGACGACGTTATGATTATGACCTCCAACCCTAAAGTTTCCCTTCCTTTAATCCAGGAGCATCTAAGGAAATACAGTGAAGTCTCAGATTTCAAGATCAATGAAAGCAAATCCATCATTATTAGTACGGGTCTATCTCCTCAACTTAAACGCTGCTTGATGGTAGACTCCCCATTCAACTGGTCACCCCCCACTGTAACTTATTTAGGAGTAAAGATTAGTCCAAACATCTCTGATCTCTTTTCACTCAATTTTACCCCCATGAAGTCCATCCTTTTTGATGCATTAGACAAACTCAACAAATCAGCTCCGACACTCTCTTGGTTTGGCAGGAAAAATCTTCTCTCTTCCCTTGTCATTCCCCGCCTTACTTACCTTCAGCAAGTACTACCAATTCCTATCCCAAAATCTTATTATACCGCCCTCAGACAAAAATTCAGTGCATTCATATGGAACGGCAGAAGAGCCAGACTCTCCTACTCCTTCCTATCTCGATCTAGAGCTTCAGGTGGAATTGGTTTGCCAGACCCCGAACTATACGGGACTAGAGTCATTGATTGGTTGAGAAACTCAAAAAACAAACCTTGGGTCGCTCTAGAACAAAACATCATTGGCATGCCAACAAGAGCCATATGCTTAGGCTCTGATCTTCCTCCCACCACCAGCCTTCAGTCATATCCAATAATTAAAGCCACCATT
This sequence comes from Bufo bufo, assembly GCF_905171765.1. Taxonomy (NCBI): domain Eukaryota; kingdom Metazoa; phylum Chordata; class Amphibia; order Anura; family Bufonidae; genus Bufo; species Bufo bufo. The sequence goes on from NC_053389.1 coordinate 213,550,208, forward strand.
GAAACATGGAAATGGTGGAACCAGTCACATTGCTCAGTCCCCTTTCCTTCCCCGCTGACCACGATTAGTGACATTCTAGGTTCAGCCTCTTCTGGACCTCGCAACACCTTTTCCAATTCAATCAGATCTTCTACAGTCCCTATATTACATCTTTTAGAGCCTCAAAGCTTAATGCCCACATCCGACACCATCAAATCACTACTTAAACCTCAACCCTGTGATCTTACGCTTATTCCGCTTATTAAAACCTTCATTCGAACAAATAACTCAAAAGGTGAGCTCCAACGACCTCTTACATGGTTTGAAGCGTTAATTATAAACTCGAACCCACCAAAAAAACCTATCTCTCTTATCTACAATAAACTGAGATCCCCTCCCCTAACCTCCAAACCGGCTTTCATCCTTAATTGGGAGAAGGAGACGGGCCTAGAGATTCCTTTTCAAACCCTGCCTTCATTATTTGAAACCCCTCATAAATTATCTAGATGCGTAAGAACCCAAGAAAACGGTTACAAGATATTGTCGCAATGGTATATTACGCCTATTAAATCAGCACACTTTACCAGACCCTCCTCTAATATATGCTGGAGATGTCAAGAAGAACCAGGCACCTTCCTTCACATATGGTGGTCATGCACCCCCATCAACAAATGGTGGAAAGAGATCTTCAAATTATGTAACCAGATTTGCTCTTCAAATGTGGCCATTACTCCATATGGGGCGCTGCTTACTCTTTTTGACAAAGAGACCTCCTTAGCTCCCTCCTACCTTTTTATGCAACTCTTGTTAGCAGCTCGCTTATTGATCCCTAAATATTGGCTACAAACAATTGTTCCCACAATGGAACAGTGGAGGCTTAAGGTCGATCAAATTCATCGATTTGAAGAGCTAGCCTCATGGGAATCAAGAACGCACTTGATATTTATGAAAAAATGGTCACCTTGGACACAATACAGGTTCCCTTCTGCCGCTATAAATCCATCATAAACCTAAGATTATAATCTCTATAGGTCATACTAAATCACCTCTACAACCTTCAGTCTTACCACTTCAAAAATTCCTGAACATGGGATTTATATCTACAGTATAACCCTCCCTTCCATAAAAGAAGGTAGTGTCCATCCACATGGAATTATGATCCTTTTTCTGCTACATGCTGATTGTGATAAACTGAATAATCAGGCTGTGTTTCCTACTTTCTGAACTGTAACAGCTATATGTCTGTGTTCGCACTGTCTATATCATAAATGCTATGTATGTGCTCGGTACCATATTACACCACTGTTGGTGTTGTTCATATTGTATTTTCTTAATTTGAAAATAAAGCTTTTTAAAACAAAAAAATAAATAAAAAATTATAATTTTAGGGGGTATCTTTCTGCTGGAACTTGTTGTATACTATGTACACCCCATTATATATGTAAATTGACTTTGCTGGAATTTAGTATTTTTCTGTGATGGCCAATTTTCTCTCTGGCACACTTTTCACTGAGGCCAAAGATATTTTCTCAGACAGGTATGTCCCGGGTCTGGCCACATCTTCATCTTGTAAGCAGGTGTTTCATGATCTATATATTAAGTATAAAGATAATATTAAGTCCTGGTGGGAAATTAAATCTATTGAGAGCTACCTGGACCATAAAATAGTCCCAAAGGGTCTCTGTCATCAGGTTAAACCAGCTGATCGGATTGTGCGATAAGCCTGACCGCTAAATGGGAGGAAGAACTGACCCAGAGTTCCCTTAGTCTAATGAATATCCTCCTAGAGGAAGAAAAACTCTTGTTTGAACGCACTTCAGTTAGTCTGCAGGAACAAATCAATATAGCCCTTAAACTCAAAGAGGATCCCGACTTCAGTAGACGCGAGTCATAATTACAAACTCTGGTGGAGAGATTTCAAAATCAGCTTAAGGAGAGGAAGCATAGGCAGTTTGTCCGTGACCTCACAGAGTTTAGGGAAAACAGGGCATATAAACAGGGACTGTTAATAATCCCCCACTAATATCCGAGATTTCATCCTCTGATATTGAATCATCAGACACTGAGCCCCAATATCGCGCCTACAGTAGAGGCAACTCATCTGGTGCAAGGAGACATGGTAGACGATGGCCACGTGGAGGGGGCGGGAGACGTGGGGCACCGCATGTTCCCTACTACTCCACGTGCCCTCATCTCCATCTCCATCTGGTTCCTCCAACTTATTGCCCTTCTCTCAGTCTGTGCCATCTTTTTTAGAGAAGGCGCAGGCTCCCTATCAGTTACGGGAGCGGGGACGGGCAGACAAAGTGTAGTTGATGATTTACAAATTATTAATCTTACCTCTCGCACCTTGAGTACAGTGGAGATAGATGTATTGAAAAGGGGTCTATTATTTGTACCTACTTCAAACTTCTGTCTTTTCAGTTGGACCAAGGACTTACAACTGTTCGGTAGGTGTCTTAAGTGGCAACATTTTTTTTTAAACATTCTAATAGACAAACATGTGAGAGTCTGGGACTCGATGTATCGGATTATGCCAATTTCCAGACTCTGATGGATCTCGAGGAGGAAGGGAGAAGAGTCCCGGGTCAGGGTCCATACACCGACCTAAAACAAAAGAGTACGAAAATGCCCCTCCCTTTAACTATGAATGTATAGACATTTTTTTCCAAATGGTGATCTCAGATTTGGAGAAATTTGAGAAAATGCACCCGGATAGGAGTTTGTTGTGTCCCTGCCAACATACACTAGGGACACGATGGACTTTCTCAATAAGATCGATACCATTAGTCTCGACCCTGGATGTCTGCTGGCAAGCATTGATGTGGAGTCCCTCTATAGTTCAATACCGCATAAGAGGGGACTAAAGGCTGTTGAGTACTTTCTCAGAACTAGGGGGACACACTGCAATGCACACAACAGTTTCATCTTAAGGTTGCTTGAGTTCATACTTACCCACAACTTTTTCTTATTTAACGGACGTTTCTTCCACCAGCTCAGGGGGACGGCGATGGGGAGCCCCTGTGCCCCCACTTACGCTAATCTCTTCCTGGGCTGGTGGCAGGACACCTGTATCTTTCCAGACCAGGTAATGTGGTGGACAGACAAGATCATCGTCTGGACACGGTATATCGACGACATTTTCCTGGTCTAGAGGGGTGGCCTGGATGAATTTAAAAGGTTTGTGTCCGAGTTGAATGAGAATCATATTGGCCTCAGATTTACATATGAGACCGACCCCAAAACAATCGCTTTTCTGGCTGTTCGCGTCATAATGATCGGTGAAAAATTGACTGCTGACATCCATAGAAAAATGACCGCAACCAATTCCCTCTTGCACTGGGAAAGTCACCACCCCGCCCCACTTAAACGGGGGATACCGAGGGGACAGTATCTCCGTGTACAACGGAATTGTTCGGAGGAGCAGACCTTTTACCATGAAGCTAAAAAGCTTCAAATGAGGTTTAAAGATAAGGGGTACCCTCAGGGATGCCTTAATGAAGCATTTAAGAAGGCAGCGCAACAGGACCGAAATAGCCTCTTAGTACCTAAACATAAAGATCAGGATGGGACACAACAACCTCCCCCCCGAATTATATCAAAATATGACTCAGCCAATCACCAGGTCATGATGACGCTGAATAGATACTGGCCCATATTACGAAGGGACCAGGATCTATGTGACATCTTGACGGAGAGACAATGTGTCAGTTACAGACGTGGGAGGAGTTTAAAGGACCGACTTGTCCATAGCCACTATACGCCCCCCATTAGGGAGGGTACGTGGCTTGATCGCAAGCCGATAGGGATGTACAGGTGTGGATCATGCAAAGCATGTAAATACATATCAACATTCAAAACAATAAGATGTACGGCCACTGGACGAGTTTTTAAGATCAGGGACTTCTGTAACTGTCGCAGCAAGGGGGCTATATATATCTGTCAATGTCCCTGTCCCAAGGACTACATAGGCAAGACAATTAGGGAAGTACAGAGGAGGATCTGCGAGCATGTAAATGATGTCATCAAAAAGAATATCACCCCAGTGGCCTCGCATGTTAATGAAATACATGGGGGTAACCCTGGATGTCTGAAATTTTCTGTACTTGAATTAGTCCAACCGTCACCTAGAGGCGGGGACTGGGACAGGAAAATTTTCCAGAAGGAATGCACATGGATCCATCGTTTTAAATCTCAGGCCCCTTTGGGCATCAATGAAAGACTGACGTTCTCCTGTTTCTTATGAGTGTGGCTGGTTCTGTGATATCTCTGTCTGGCTAATGGCCTAGCCTTGTAGTGATGTTTACAGTGCCTTGAAGATTGTCCTCATGCGTAAAGCATGAAAATTATTGGTATATCGAAACAGACGGAAGTGATTTGATCTATGTCACTGTCTGGAAAACGAACACGGACTATGGGTCGTATGTTGAAATTTTGAAAATTACATATTTGGACTTAGGGATAGCTGTGACCTCACTGTAGGAGTAATGTATTTATTTCACTCTACTGCCGTATATTAGATCCCATAATTTGTACTATTTTATCACTGCATACTAGAATTCACATTGACCCGAGCCTAATAATATTCTAATAGAGCATATATCTTCTCAGCCTATGTACCATCTCATATATGTATGGTTATTTATCATAGGATGTACATATGGCTGGGGGCTGGTATCTAGGAATAAGGGATGCTTATATGAATGAGAATGCTCGGACTGGGAGAAAACGTCTGTAAGTGGGTAAGTAACTGGCTCAATGATAGAAAACAGAGGGTGGTTATTAACGGTACATACTCAGATTGGGTCACTGTCACTAGTGGAGTACCTCAGGGGTCAGTATTGGGCCCTATTCTCTTCAATATATTTATTAATGATCTTGTAGAAGGCTTGCATAGTAAAATATAAATTTTCGCAGATGACACTAAACTGTGTAAAGTAATTAACACTGAAGAGGACAGTATACTACTACAGAGGGATCTGGATAGATTGGAGGCTTGGGCAGATAAGTGGCAGATGAGGTTTAACACTGACAAATGTAAGGTTATGCACATGGGAAGAAATAATGCAAGTCACCTGTACATACTAAATGGTAAAACACTCGGTAATACTGACATGGAAAAGGATCTAGGAATTTTAATAAACAGCAGTAAAAACCAGTGTCAGGCAGCTGCTGCCAAGGTCAATAAAATAATGGGGTGCATCAAAAGGGGCATAGATGCCCGTGATGAGAACATATTCCTACTACTTTACAAATCATTAGTCAGACCACACATGGAGTACTGTGTACAGTTCTGGGCTCCAGTGAACAAGGCAGACATAGCAGAGCTGGAGAGGGTCCAGAGGAGGGCAACTAAAGTAATAACTGGAATGGGGCAACTACAGTACCCTGAAAGATTATCAAAATTAGGGTTATTCACGTTAGAAAAAAGACGAGGGGAGATCTAATTACTATGTATAAATATATCAGGGGTCAGTACAGAGATCTATCCCATCATCTATTTATCCCCAGGACTGTAACTGTGACGAGGGGACATCCTCTGCGCCTGGAGGAAAGAAGGTTTGTACACAAACATAGAAAAGGGTTCTTTACGGTAAGAGCAGTGAGACTATGGAACTCTCTGCCTGAGGAGGTGGTGATGGTGAGTACAATAAAGGAATTCAAGAGGGGCCTGGATGTATTTCTGGAGTGTAATAATATTACAGGCTATAGCTACTAGAGAGGGGTCGTTGATCCAGGGAGTTAGTCTGATTGCCTGATTGGAGTCGGGAAGGAATTTTTAATCCCCTAAAGTGAGGAAAATTGGCTTCTACCTCACAGGGTTTTTTTGCCTTCCTCTGGATCAACTTGCAGGATAACAGGCCGAACTGGATGGACAAATGTCTTTTTTCGGCCTTATGTACTATGTTACTATGTTACTATGTTACATGATCTGGAATGCAAAAATCCGAATTTGGGGGAGGCTGTCCTTTATATCGGATATATGTGCATAACTATACTTATCCTCCGGATCTAAACGTTATCTGATGGAGCGCATTTGCGTACCAGGGGACCGGAAGTGAGGATGTACTTCGGCTAAAGATCTCAACACATGAGTCGGAGCCGGACCGGAAGTTGTCCTGTGGAGCGCATGTGCGTTCCAGGGAGCGGAATTGGGAGCACTTACATCCGGTTACAGAATCGGGAGATGGAGGCTCTTCGCTCTCCCTGAGGGACCGGAACTGATCTGTTGGAACGCACGTGCGTTCCAACGGCAGGAAGAGAGGAAGCCTTGGAATAATAGTAGTGTGGTGCCACCGGAAACTGTCCTTTGGAACGCATTTGCGTTCCAATACCCTGAAGTGATGCAGCCCGGAGCATGTGTGACTAACTAATGATGTAAGCGGCGCAAATTATGAGTGGTTTAAAAGCACCTGCAGTGGGTTAACAGATTGCCTACCAGGGGGAGCTCAGAACGGAGGGAGGCCTGCAGGACGTAAGTTGTGTTTGCTTAAACCGCTGATTAGAGGGATACAGTCTTGTATAAGCACTTATGTTATCCCTGTCCTTTAATTATAGCGTGGGTTCATTGGGACCCTTATTTGACAGGACGGTCAGAATGCTACTTGATTCATCATATCTAATTTGGGCATACTTTATCTTCTAACCGTAAGTGTGCAGTATACCATGCTGACTTTAAGTACAGTCTAGTCCACATGTGTTGGAAATTTCGTTGATTTGGCCATATGATTATTTTGTTCAACAGGACGGGGAATATACCTCTTTCTGGCCTCCCGGATCTGGACCACAGCTCCTAACCGCACAAGACATCCATGATTGGTGGCTGGTCTGGTATAAGGCCATGCTGCTTTGTGGAGTGGCCCTAAAATGACATATCCCCCCTCCCCCCCTGTATTAATTATCTGTAGAGCGATCTTTGTATTTATATATGTATTTATCTGGCTTTGTCCCAACAAATATTTTGTTATATGAGTACTGCATAGACCGACAGTGTCTTCACTATCTTTACCTCCTGATGATCCCACAGCATTGACTAGGGGGAAACGCATCGAGGTTAACTCAGGGGTTCTCTGACTATATTGTTAACCCTGACTATCTATGATATTTAAACTTTCTGTAATTCAGGTGCTTGATCACTCTATCAACCCTGATTTTTCTTGTTATGTGTTTGTACTGTGTTATTGATATCCAGCATTATTTAGTGAATTTTTGTGCCACTATCCTTACCTCATACCTGGGATATTCTAGCATTACTCCCTATCCCTGTAGGGACATAATAGGGAGATTAGTCTAGGTACGTGGACAGGGGGTCTCCACCATCAGGGGTCTCCCCTGGTCTGAGGTTTTAGGATAGGGGTGGCTATAGGGATAGAGTCTCCCCCCCCCCCACCCCAGGTAATTCTCATAATTGCTGGATAAGTGTCATCAGTTAAGTAGTCTGTATGTAATTTTCTGTTGTCTTTATAGTAGGCCCATATGGGACCTTTTTAAAGGCATATCATTAAAATTGTAATTTTAGGGGGTATCTTTCTGCTGGAACTTCTTATTTAATATCCAAGTCATGTCTCAAGGATTATTTTAAGAGCTGAACATTGACTTATAGTATAGCTGACTTACATCTGGTGGCATTAGAGGCAGAGCTTTTTAAGAGCTAATTTGCCTCCCTATCCTTCTGGAGATATGGTCTCCAGTACTGCGCACAATACTCCAAATGAGGTCTCACTAGTGCTCTGTAGAACGGCATGAACACCTCCCTCTTTCTACTGTTAATGCCTCTCCCTATACAGGGAGTGCAGAATTATTAGGCAAGTTGTATTTTTGAGGATTCATTTTATTATTGAACAACAACCATGTTCTCAATGAACCCAAAAAACTCATTAATATCAAAGCTGAATATTTTTGGAAGTAGTTTTTAGTTTGTTTTTAGTTTTAGCTATTTTAGGGGGATATCTGTGTGTGCAGGTGACTATTACTGTGCATAATTATTAGGCAACTTAACAAAAAACAAATATATACCCATTTCAATTATTTATTTTTACCAGTGAAACCAATATAACATCTCAACATTCACAAATATACATTTCTGACATTCAAAAACAAAACAAAAACAAATCAGTTACCAATATAGCCACCTTTCTTTGCAAGGACACTCAAAAGCCTGCCATCCATGGATTCTGTCAGTGTTTTGATCTGTTCACCATCAACATTGCGTGCAGCAGCAACCACAGCCTCCCAGACACTGTTCAGAGAGGTGTACTGTTTTCCCTCCTTGTAAATCTCACATTTGATGATGGACCACAGGTTCTCAATGGGGTTCAGATCAGGTGAACAAGGAAGCCATGTCATTAGATTTTCTTCTTTTATACCCTTTCTTGCCAGCCACGCTGTGGAGTACTTGGACGCGTGTGATGGAGCATTGTCCTGCATGAAAATCATGTTTTTCTTGAAGGATGCAGACTTCTTCTTGTACCACTGCTTGAAGAAGGTGTCTTCCAGAAACTGGCAGTAGGACTGGGAGTTGAGCTTGACTCCATCCTCAACCCGAAAAGGCCCCACAAGCTCATCTTTGATGATACCAGCCCAAACCAGTACTCCACCTCCACCTTGCTGGCGTCTGAGTCGGACTGGAGCTCTCTGCCCTTTACCAATCCAGCCACGGGCCCATCCATCTGGCCCATCAAGACTCACTCTCATTTCATCAGTCCATAAAACCTTAGAAAAATCAGTCTTGAGATATTTCTTTGCCCAGTCTTGACGTTTCAGCTTGTGTGTCTTGTTCAGTGGTGGTCGTCTTTCAGCCTTTCTTACCTTGGCCATGTCTCTGAGTATTGCACACCTTGTGCTTTTGGGCACTCCAGTGATGTTGCAGCTCTGAAATATTGCTAAACTGGTGGCAAGTGGCATCTTGGCAGCTGCACGCTTGACTTTTCTTAGTTCATGGGCAGTTATTTTGCGCCTTGGTTTTTCCACACGCTTCTTGCGACCCTGTTGACTATTTTGAATGAAACGCTTGATTGTTCGATGATCACGCTTCAGAAGCTTTGCAATTTTAAGAGTGCTGCATCCCTCTGCAAGATATCTCACTATTTTTGACTTTTCTGAGCCTGTCAAGTCCTTCTTTTGACCCATTTTGCCAAAGGAAAGGAAGTTGCCTAATAATTATGCACACCTAATATAGGGTGTTGATGTCATTAGACCACACCCCTTCTCATTACAGAGATGCACATCACCTAATATGCTTAATTGGTAGTAGGCTTTCGAGCCTATACAGCTTGGAGTAAGACAACATGCATAAAGAGGATGATGTGGTCAAAATACTCATTTGCCTAATAATTCTGCACGCAGTGTACACCCAAGCATTCTGCTAGCATTTCCTGCTGATCTATGACATTGTCTGCCTACCTTTAAGTCTTCTGAAATAATAACCGCTAGATCCCTTTCCTCAGATACTGAGGTTAGGACTGTATCACTGATTTTATATTCTGCTCTTGGGTTTTAACGCCCCAGGTGCATTATCTTGCACTTATCAACATTAAATTTTAGTTACCAGATTTTTGACCATTCCTCTAGTTTTCCTAAATCCTTTTCCATTTGGTGTATCCCTCCAGGAACATCAACCCTGTTACAAATATTTGTGTCATCAGCAAAAGACACACCTTACCATTGAGGCCTTCTGCAATTTTGCTTAAAAAGATATTAAACAATATGGGTCCCAGAATAGATCCCTGAGGTACCCCACTGGTAACAAGACCGTGATCTGAATATACTCCATTGACTACAACCCTCTGTTGTGTGTCCCTGAGCCACTGCCTAATCTATTCAACAAAGAGGGGTGCTATTGCTATATACCTTCTTCCACCAAATACTGATTGAGGGCTACGATAAATCTGCTTCCACAAAATACTGATTGAGGGGTGCTATATACCTTCTTCCACAAAATACTGATTGAGGGGTGCTATTGCTTTATACCTTCTTCCACCAAATACTGATTGACGGGTGCGATACACCTGTTTCCACAAAATACAGATTAAGGGGTGCTATATACCTGTTTCCGCCAAATACTGATTGAAGGGTGCCATATACCTGTTTCAGCCAAATACTGATTGAGTGGAGCCATATACCTTCTTCCACAAAATACTGATTGAGGTGGGCTATTGCTATATACCTTTTTCCACCAAATACTGATTGAGGGCTGCGATATACCTTCTTCCACAAATACTGCTCTTCTCTACGGACTTAGGCAGAGGGTTATTTAGAAAATGACCATTCCGCAGACCATTCCGCAGGGATGGTAGAGGTTGGGCAGGTGCACCAGGCCGGAGCCTAAGTGGGAAGTTGGAGAAGGCATGTGCGATAACTTCAAAGGGCGCAGCAGAGTTGGTTGAGTGGTTCACTCAGCCTTCCGCTTCTGCACCCTCCTCACTCTCTGCTGCGTGCACCCCCAAAGACACCACCACCACCACCATAATTTTTCCATCCATTCCCAGACCTTACCGATGCACAGCCATTCTTGGCATCGGATGAGGAAGAGGAGGTAGCAATGGCCGCCACCCAGCGGTCTGACGATAGTACACAGATCAACCCAAGGAGGGTGGTACCCGCTGTTGCTGCCTACTCCGAGATCTCTAATGTCAGTGGTGGTGAAGGTGATGATGATGACGTTTCGATGGACGACACGTGGGTGCCCACAAGATAGGAAGAGGAGTGGTGTTCAGAGGGAGAGACGGAGCAGTAGATAGGTAGGAGAAGCAGGCAGAACTCGCAGTGCACAAGAGGCAAAAAGCGGACTGCAAATGTATCTGGAACGAGCCATCCACCATGCGCGGTCACATCTTGCGCTCACAGGATGCCAGCTCATGGCTTCACAGTGTGGGCTTTTTTTAATGTTTCAGCTGCTGATAATAGTGTTGCCATCTGCAGTCTGTGCTGTCTACGCATAAGTCGTGGTAAGCCCAACACTCACCTAGGGATGACCGCCTTAAGAAAGCACCTGGCCTCCCATTACCGAGGCCAGTGGGAGCAACGCCGTCAGAACCCACAAAGCCACACTCCTGGTGCTTCACATCCTGACTCTTCTCCTCTCTCCTCCCATTTGTCCTCCACTACACCTTCCACCATGCCATCGTAGCATTGATCTGGTACAAGGCAGGCTTCCTTGGCCCAAATGTTCAAGAGTAAAAAAATTATGATGCCAGATAATCCTCTTGACTAACGGCTGACCGCTGGCTTGCTGGAACTGCTTGCCAGCCAACTACTGCAATATAAATTGGTGGACTCGGAGGCCTTTAGAAAATTTGTGGCCATTGGCACACTGCAATGGAAGGTGCCCGGAAGGAAATATTTCTCCCAGAAGGGCATCCCAGAGCTATATGGCCACTTTCAGCGGCAAGTTAATATATCTCTGGCACACATTGTCTGTGACAAGATACATCTGACCACAGACACGTGGTCTAGCAAACATGGGCAGGGAAGGTACATAACTACTGCCCTCTGGTTGGCCATCAAGCATGTAATCCGTGGCACCTGTGTGGTTTGGTGTTACCGCCACGGATTGCATGCAGAACTGCCTCTTCTTCTCCTCCTCCTTCTACTCCATCCTCCGTCTCCTCCTCGGCTGACTTCTCCTTTTCCACTGCTACCACCTCTTCTGCTGCACCCCCCAAGCTCCCCAGAACCTATTCGACGTGCCAGGTGAGACTTTAACATGCTGTGCTGCGGCTATTGTGCCTGGAAGCCAAGAGCCACACCGGTCCTGCACTCCTTTCAGCTCTGCGGTTACAGGCCGATCAGTGGCTAACCCTGCTCAATTTGACAGTTGGTAAAGTGGTGTGCAGAAATTCGTTGCCAAATACCCTGGAGTCCAGTTCCAATTTAGTGCAAATGGGGGCTTTCATGCTCCAGTGTTTGAAGAGGGACCCCCGTATAAAAGCATAAAGGTCAAGGACCTGTACTGCGTGGCAATGTACTTAGACCCCCAGTACAAACACAAAATGGGGGACATGTTAGCAGCACCACAAAGGGCTGTCGGAATGCAGCATTTCTGGCCTTGCTGCGAGAGTTGCTGCATTCTGCTCTTGTGGGCACTGGCAGAGGAATTTCCACCCACAGCGAAACAGGTGCGAATACGAATCCTGCAAAAAGAGGGCGGTTTGAAGATGTGTTGGTCACTTCGGATATTAGATCATTCTTGCAGCCAACCCAATCGACAGCCGCCCTCCAGATCCAGCCTCAGGGAATGCCTAGACCCACAGGTGTCTGACTACATCAGTTTAACGGCCGATGAGAAGCGAGGAACCCCTGGACTATTGGGTGTGCAGGCTTAACCTGTGGCCAATTTGCCATGGAACTGTTGGCTTGCCCCTCGTCGAGTGTCCTGTCCGAAAGGACGTTTAGCGCAGCAGGGGGGATTGTGACCATTAAGCGCACTCGCCTAGCTCACGACAGTGTGGACTACCTCACATTTTTAAAAATGAATGTGGCATGGATCTCAAAGGAATTCAACACCTGTGATGACCATGTGTTATTGAATTTCCTCATGCCAGCCGACACATATCCGCCACCACCCAGAACAAAGAATGGTCCTTGCCTTATATATATAGAGCGGCATAAAAGGACTTTTATGTCAGGTGAATGCCAAATGTTTGGGGCCTATACTGGCCGACAGTTACATATTTATCCTGTGACCGCCTAATGTATCTCTAGCCACAGAATCCAAAGTTCTTTGCTGTCAGGTGAATGCCTATTGCCTAATTTTTGGGGCCTATACTGGCCGACAGTTACATTTTTTATCTCTAGCCACATAATCACACCCCTGTCTCACTCCTCTGCCTCTCATTATGGTGGCGTATAAACCGCGTTTATCATAAGGACCTTCTAATGTCACAGGGTCATGTGACTGTGCCCCCCACCCAGTACTGTGCCCCTCACCCTGTACTGTGCCCTCTTATACCCTGCATTGTTCCCTCTTACCACACCCTGTGCAGTGCCCCTAGTCATTCCCTGTACTGTGCCCTCTTATACCCTTTTATCCGGGCACGGTATGGCAGTGTTATCCGATCACTGTTCAGAGGTGTTATGCAGTCAATGTATGGCATTAGTATCCAATAACTGGATAGCCATAACTTTATCCCTTTCCTTGCCCACGCCATCCTTTTTTAGACCTGGCATGAGCGGGAAAAATATGCAGTTTGGGGTGCTAAGGACCTTTGCTCCACAATCTGTGTCAGAAATACGCCATGATAAATGACCACCTAATTGTATTATTATTCAGATGTAGGGTTAATATCTTTATATTCTATAGATTCTAGTGTATTATACTGTGCCCTGTATTTCCCAGTAGAAAATGATCCTTGGGAAGCACAGTCCTCATCCCTGACCACCAGGACCAGGTAGCGCTCTGTCAGTACATGGCGGCCTCGCCTCTCCGCGACGCTGCTCCGCTGTGTACTGGTGCTTTTTTCTGACACTAGGGCTGGGTTCACATCCTATTTTTGCCATCCATTTAATTCATACCAAAAATGTATGCATTAACAGATGCCTCAGACTGTGGCGTCCGTTCACCATACAGTTCCATGTTAGAAAAAAAAATGTACGTTAACGTATGCATTTTTTTATGGACTATGTATTCATCAAACTGATAAGACGCATAAAAATGGCCCCTGATTAAAATACATATTTTTTGTTTGAATTTTTGCCAATGATCCCCCTCTGTTATATCTCTGTCCATGTTGTGGGACTATCTGTGTACTTCTACTAAGTGTTTGCTGGCTGCAAATATGACCTGAAGGGTTTTCAGGTTCGCCTGCCATTAAAGTGATCAAACATTTGATCGAGAACGCGCGTTCGCGAATCGCCCCGGCCGATGTTTATGTATCACTACTGGGGAATGGCAGCGGATGGGCTAAGTTCAGGAATATATTGGATGCATAGCATAATTTTTTTTTTATATTCATTCTAGCAGTGGAGTGCCAAGGAGGAGGCGGGGGTGGGGAAACAGTCCCCCCTGGGTGTCAGCTATAACAGGGGGTGCCATGCTGTCCGCCAGACTGTGGCAACAGCGGATTGGATGCACCTCGGATGCAAGGGACACCAGGCAACAGGTTCACTTTTTGGGCACCATTCAGCCTTATAGGCCTCAGGTCACTAGGCCTGAAGCCTATGAGGCAGGAAGTGGCGATGGCATCACCCTGACCTCGGCGCAGGGAGGCACAGGGATGTGTTCACTACCACCTTCGCCGACACAGCAAAACTCAGGACAGAGATGGCGATGGTAGAGCAGTACACAATGTGAGCATTTTATTTTTGTAATGTATGTATGCTAATGCTGCCAGTACTGGGTTCACTACAGGGGTAGAGAGAGTATTATAAATACTATACAGGGGGATGTATATCTACTAATAATACAGAGGGGACCATTATATATTCTGAGGCTACTACAGGGGGCATTATACCTAGGGGGACACAACAGGGAGCTTTATTACTAGTGTGGGCTCTATAGGGATGCTTTATAGAGGGGTCTTATTACTACTGGGGGAACGATAGAGGGCCTTATTTCTACCATATGTGCCATATGGGTGCATAATTAATATTAAGGGACCTGCAGGGGCATTATTATTGAGCACAATATGGAAGGCATTACTAATAGGTAAATGCTATTAAGAGTACTGTAGGGGCACTAGTACTATTGCGGGCTGTCTGAAAGCATTATTACTATGGGGAGACTGTCTGTATGTCACTGTTGTTTCTGCAGTATAGTGTCTGTGGACACTGGGAAACACAATGGGCCCAGTATTGGGGGTCGCAGCAGGATGACGATGTTGGGGCACCAGCAACTAGAGACTTCTCCTCGAAGAAATCTAAAAGCTCTGCCATTGGGGAAAAACATGAAGTTGATATTTATCTTTTCAGAATCAAAGAAGGCCAGTGTTCTCTGATTATAATTGAACACATATTTAATACTAGATAATATTGTGTAAGCGTTTGTTACACTAATTTGTCAGTTTTCATTTGCATTTTAGCTTAGCAAAGTAATGTCTTCACACTGCATCACTGTGCACTTCTACCTTACTTAAAATATATCCCTTTCCCCGTGGTGTTTTGGGAAGATGCCAGAGTAAAACTGTGAAATACTAATTACTGCAAGGAGTAATTAAAAACTCATTTGTAAATTGATTGTTATCCAACGGAAAGCTGGTGGTCCCCAGAGAAGCTCAGTCTTTCCCCACTGAGATTCTAGGTTTGCTGGGGGTATGGCTGTTTGTTTCTTCTAATGATAACAAGCTCGTCTAAGAACCTGAAAGCTGTTGGCTAAATACACAGTTATTACGTAGTTGCTAGGCATCAGAATGGCTTAAAATGAAATTCAATTCTCAATAATTACCCTGGATGGTAATTTTTTGATGTTTGATTAGCGTAATAAATGTTTCAGACCTGAGCAAGTAAATGACAAAAAATGTCGAGTTAAGTTACTTCATAAAACAGCTAGCTTCCATCCTCACAGATTAACCCCTTAGTTGCCATGATCAATACAAACATGATTGACAGCAGAAAAGGACTTACAGCCCAATCGCAGAGTACTGATGCGGTATAATGGCAGATAGGACCCACAAAGGCCGGTCATTGTATCAGAGACAAGCCGTTCTGCTCTGTAATGCTACTGTATATATCACCCATGATGCTAGGGAGGCTTGTTCCAGTCGCGGCCTGCTATTGGCTAAGTTTTATCCATGTGGCGGGGAGATGCAGCGGCGACTGTGCGAGCATCAGAAGCAACGCGGGTGCCGGGGAGCGAGGTTATATATTATAGGGCTTAGACTTGTGATTCATTTATTTAAATTACTGCTCATCGTGTGGTTTTAAGTCAAGGAAGCAGTCCTATCAGTGATTGACCGCTATCTGTATGAGCACAGTCACAGAGGGAAAGCTGTCTATCACTGATAGGACCGACTCCTTGACTTCAAAGCCCAGAATGAGCAGGAATATAAGTGGATTGATTAAAATGTTTTACTGAATCTTTTCACACAAAGCTATATATCACTAGGCAGGGGTGCACCACCAAGGAGCCAGCCCTGTGCTCTAGGTGAAATCTCATTCAGCATTTGGCGCAGGCGCGGTGAGGAATCTGGCAGCATTCAGCGCGAGATTTCACCAGAGCACAGGGCTGGCAGACAGATGCGAGCGTTGCCTGGCCCTGTCAATCAGGACTTGGAGGGAGGCGACAAAGGTGGGAGAACGGAGCCTCTAGGAGCAGGAACAACGCCCCCCCTGCTCCTAGAGTCTAATTAGCATATTATAAAAGTTTGATTTTTGGCGTAACGTGGGCATAGATAAAAGTATGAATAGGATAGTTAGGTTTAGCTGACATTAGCACATCGCTAATATCAGCTAGCTTAATAGGGTTAAATTTGGTGACAGAATCCCTTTAAGTCCTTTTTTACCTGGCGCTAACATTGACCTGTACAATTGGCTGACTTCATACTTCAGTTTTTTGGTCAGTTTTGGCCTCGTAACTGACCAAATAAGCGAAGTGTGAAATGATTTTAAGAGTGACGCCTGTTACCTGCCTATCATACTGACGTATAGTAAATGTTTTAGTACCACAGTGGACTAGCTATGCATGTTTCTGCAACGCACAGTGATGTACAGTACACTGATATACAGGCTCCCTGTAGCCAGGAAATAGCGGATTTCTAACAGGCTTCGTCACTAATTAATTCGGATCGAATCTAATTTTTTGTGGAAAATTTGGCAAAGCGTCCGAATCGAAGTTTTGAAAACGTCACTCATCTCTAATCAAAATGCTTTTGTGTCTTTGTTGACAAAACTTTACCACATAAAATAGCAATAGACATTTAGGTCTAAATAATTTAATATTATTATTTTGCATATTGCTTCTCTATTTCAATTGTTTATTGTGCTCCCACTCTTTGATATGAACTATAAAATAGTATGAACACACAGTCCCATAAATCTCATTTTACCGGGCCAGAGAAACTACTGCCATTTTGTGCATTCGCATAGCATGATTTTTCCATTTGAAGTAATAATGCTGCATGCTATTTAGTTCTCACACATTTTCTACACATTTACAGTATGAAATGATGAAAACCTGTGTATGCCTCTCTGCATAAAATCGAACTTGGAGGTGCAGCAATGGCGTAGAGGTACAACTGTAGCCAGGAGCATTGCTAGGTTAAAACATTGGGGGCCTGCGCCCCTGATATTTTGTCCCAGGCCCCGAATGTCCTGCCTGCCAGATAGATACAACTGTATTGCTGTCCGCAGGATCTAATACCCTGAAAGAGCTGAATGACCTGTGGTGACATCACAGGTCATGTGATCAGTTCTAAATGCAGCAGATGAAAAGGACCTGCGATGATGTCACCATCATGTGACCAGTGCAGGAGAAGACAGCTCAGTAGTGAAGAGAAGTCCTGGGAAGAAGCCAGTGGCGTTGCTAGGGCTGGTGTCACCCGGTGTGGTAGAAAATGGTTTCACCCCCCCTGGGACGAGTCACGTAGGGGACGTCCATCAAGCTCCGCCCTGCCGCTGCCGCGCTGCTGACATCCCTTCACGTCCTTCACTGAGCCTGCCGACCGACCCAAGCGATAACTCGGGGGAAGGGGAGGGTTTGGATAGTAAACAAACCGCTGACGTGGGGGATGGGGGGGCTAAGCAGACAGATTGCCAACAAGGGGGAAGGGGATTTTTTTTGGGGGGTTGGGGGTGCTAGCAGGCAGAGAGACAACGGGGGGGGGGGGGTTGGATAAAAAATTTTTAGAACAGGTTCCCTACTCAATGGCGGACACGGGGCGTCATGACACGTACACCATATATATCCAACACACATACCCATAAATACACCATATACATGGTACACATACATAAATACACTATACAATACAGCAGCATGTACCTCTCACATCCAGGGCCTCCAGGTGACGTCTCCTCTGATGTAGATCTTCTCTGTCATCATCTTCTCCATTTGGTCCAGACACTTCTTTCAGCCGCGTCTCGTCTCTGCAGAGTGTGACACACGGACATCTTAGTGTCCTCACTTTTCTATCATCATCCCCCAACCTGGAGCCCCCACAGTGTTATCCTGCAGCTCGCTGTGATCCCCAATACCCCCAAATACTATCATGAAGAAATAATAGTGCCCCCCATAGTAATAGTGCTCCTCATAGTCCCACCAATAGTAATTCCCTTCTAGAAAGCCATAATTAGTAATACTGCCCCCTACACTGCCCCACATTAAGTAATATGCCCCCCTACACTGCTCCACATTAATATGCCCCCCTACACTGCCCCACATTAAGTAATATGCCCCCCCACACTGCCCCACATTAAAGGGGTTCTGCACTTTGTTTTAACTGATAATCTATCCTCTGGATAGATCATCAGCATCTGATCAGCGGGGGTCCGACACGCGGGATACCCGCCAATCAGCTGTTTGAGAAGGCAGCCGTGCTCCAGCAGCGCCGTGGCCTTCTCACTGTTTACCGCTGGCCCAGTGACGTCACGACTAGTATCAACTAGCGTGGGCGGGGCTAAGCTCTGTTTACTTGAATGGAGCTTAGACGCGCCCAGGCCAGATGATACTAGTCGTGACGTACCCTGGGCCAGCGGCGCTGCTGCCTTCTCAAACTGCTGATCGGCGGGGGTCCCGGGTGTCGGACCCCCGCCGATCAGATGCTGATGATCTATCCAGAGGATAGATCATCAGTTAAAACAAAGTGGAGAACCCCTTTAAGTAATATGCCCCCCACTGCCCTCCATTATGTAGTTTGCGGCATTTCCAGGAAATGCACTTTAATGCTCCATGAGTCATGGAGCATTAAAGTGCATTTCCACCTTCTGTTCAAGCTTTACCCTGGCTGGACCTGGAGGCCCCAACCCCCCGCCCCCCCTAAATATAATAAATACTATAATGGGGTATTAAAGTAAATCTAAATATAAAGTCAATATGCGTTCTCTGCGCTACTTACCACACCTCCTCCTCCCTCAGGCACGGCAGTGGCAGCTCTGGCTTGCTGTGTGAGTGAGTCACTGCTGTCACTCACCACCCAATCCATTAGCTCCAGACTCGAGTCCTGGGCCTGCTGGCTGCTCCTGCAGTGCAGCCGCCGCGGCGCTACTCACCAGGTAGTCACACCCCCTTCTCCACATGACGGCCGGACCGACGTGCTTGCTAATGAATAAGGAGAACTCCGTCGGCCGGCGGGTAACACCCCATCAGACTGGTGTCACCCATTGCGGCCCGCACCCACCGCACCCCCCACGCAACGCCACTGGAAGAAGCTCTGGTGAGGTCTGCTACATGAGGAGAGGTAAGTGAAGGGAGAGGCAGAGCAATGCTGGGAGTTGTGGTTATTTAACTGGGACTGTATGTTAGGGCTGAAGGGAGGGAAGTTATTTACATGGGACTGAAAATTAAGGGGGTGATGTTATTTACATGGGAATGCATGTTGGAGGTTGCTGGGGCAGGGTGATGTTATTTACACGGGACTGAATGTTGAGGGGTAATGTTATTTACATTGGGCTGTATGTTGAAGGCGGCTCGGAAGGGGGTGATGCTATTTATGTGGGACGGAATATTGGAGGGTGCTGGAGAGGTGGTGTGATGGTATTTACATGGGACTCTATGATGGAGGGAGGCAAATAATGTTATTTACATGGGACTGTATGGTGGAGGGGCTGAGGAATTATAATTTCTGAGGACACTTAACAGAGGACTATAGCTACATGGGGCACTGCAGGGGGCATTATAAATACTGGTGCGCTTCAGGGTGAGCATTATAACAGTAGGGGGTGATATAAATATGGGGGCACTGTGGAGGCATTTTAAATCCAGGGGACAATAGGCATTCTTATTACTACTGGGGGCTCTGTAGGAGGAACTTATATATCCACATTATTTCTACTAAGAGCACTGTGGGGGCCTTTTTACTACTGAGGGTTCTGTAGATGGCTATATTACCACTGGGGGAGCAATAGGGGGCCTTATTTCTACTGGGGGGCTCTGTAAGGGCATTATTAATACTGGAGGGATCTTCTACTAATGGAGGCACTCTTGGGGAGCACTATCACTGTTGGGGGCACTGTAGGGAGCAGTATTACTATTGAGGGCATTCTGGAAGGGAATTATTATTGGTGGGACTATCAGGAGCACTATTACTATGGGGAAGATTATCTGTATGGCACTCATTTTTCTTCAGAATAGTATTTGGGGGTACAGAAAAGTGAAGAACCTAAGATGTCCATGTGTCACACTCTGCAGAGACGAGGTGCTGAGAGAAGTTGTCCGGACCAAATGGAGAAGATGATGACAGAGAAGATCTACATGAGAGGAAACGTCACCTGGGAGGCACTGGATGTGAGAGGTATAGCTGTATAGCAAGTACAGTAAAATGTCTTCAGTGCTAGTGTTTGCGGTGGTGGGGGGGAGTTGGGGTCGGTTGGTAGACTTAGATAATTGGTCAACATGCATTGGAGCTTGGGCCCCAGATCTTTTGATACCCTAGCAGCGCCCCTGACTGTAGCACATAGCAGTCTATGGGTGCCATAGTACAACATGCAGTATCGTGTAGCTCTATAACATGGCCTAATACAAATAAAGGTCTTAATAAAAGTCACATGTTACATAAAATATTGTTTGATCTTCCACAGAGTCAAAAGTCTAAATAAAAAATTTCAGTTTGAGTTATCATATTGTAAGGAACCCGTTATCTCATATTCAATGTGCAACTAATGATACGGGGCTGTAGGTGACATCAAAGCAAAATCATTGATGTGTCTTTTAAAGCTCTCAGCCTCAGCATTTTGAAGTAAATTCACTTTGAATAGGTACCCTTCCATATGTAACTACTTAAGTTATGTAGTCACCACTGCAAGCTTGTCCCTCTCACGGTGATTGATATCCCATGATATCCCGCCAGGTCTTAAAATCTTGTGCATGCACCATAATTACTCTCTGTTCTCCTCTGGTGTATGTACGGCAGCTTACAGATATTGTGAGAGTAGTTACGCCGCATGAACGAGATATCAGAACCAGCGGAATGTCAGTTAGATGGGCCTGAAATGTATATTTTCAAAGTGGATTTACTTCAAAATGCTGAGGCTAAAAGCTTTAAAAGGAAGAGACAGAGGAAGAGGTGGTGGCAGAGGTCATGGTTGTGGACGTGGCAACAGTGAGAGAGGAAATCGGGGAGGTTTGTTAGGGACCATCTCACAGACAATAGGAACCCCCGGACAGACAGTAGAGTACTCACTCAGAAACAGGAGAGGAAACTAGTCAAAACTGAATCTAGTGACGCATCACAGATCATTAATCTTTCAAAGCGAGTCCTCAGTAGGGCCGAGATGGGAGTCCTTAGCAAGGGACTGTCATTTGTTCCAGATTGTAAATTTAATCCATTTACATGGGTTAAAGACATCAATTTATTTATCAGGAAAAAGTTCTTCCGCACACATGATAGGGAGCAATGCGCAAAACTTGACATTGACGAGGGGGAACTTCAAGAGGTCAAGATGCTAGCTGATCTCCTTGGTGAGAAACAAAAAGGGTTAGGGGAGGGTCCCTTTACAGACTTAAAATTGCCGTCTAAAAAATATCCCCCGGTGACAGATTTCTCTACTCTTGATGTATTTCTTACTGTTACGGATAAAATCAGATCACTATATGTCCATAATCCATACCCACACAACATGACTGAGCAGGAGCAGATAGCTCTGGACTCATTACAGAGGGATTCACAAATAGTAATCAAGCCCTCGGATAAGTGTGGCAACGTCATGATACTGGATGTTGCAAGCTATGTGGGTATGTGCAGAAGAATTCTAGATGACAGGACATGTTATACCAGATTGGATCATAACCCCCTTGAGATGTTCAGAAGGGAATTAATTGAAATCATAAATGGGGCAAAGAGACGTAACCTCATAAGTGACAATGAATCTGCCTATCTGCTAACTGGGCACCCGACACTACCGGCCTTCTACAGTTTACCCAAAATACATAAGGGCACAACTCCCCTTAAAGGAAGGCCGATAGTGTCAGGGGTAGGCGTCAGGGGTAGGCGGCTTAACTGAAAGAATTAGCATCTATGTGGAAAAGATTCTGAGGCCCTTTGTCACCAGCTTTCCCTCCAATGTGAGGGATTCAATGGATGTCTTAAGGAGGCTCAATGATATCCAATGGGAAATGATACCCTCCTTTCCAGCCTAGATGTCGAGGCCCTGTACAGGTGTTACTAACAGAAAGGGGGTCTCACCTGAGGAAACATAATGAACTGGTGGTCACACTCCTGAACTTTATCCTAATCGGAACATCTTCATATTTGATCGTGCCATTTACCACCAGCTCAGGGGGGTGGCGATGGGCAGTCCCTGTGCCCCGACTTTCGCCAACCTCTACCTGGCCGGCATGTGAAAGGGAAAGCCATCTACATCCAAAGAATAGGACATCGGATGATGTCCAGGTGCGTGTAATAGGGACCGATGATACAGTACATAAAGAGATTCGGGCACTTCTGGCAGAACACTGGGACATCTTGAGGTCTGACCCAGATGTGGGGGACCTGACGGGGGAATACCCTCGGATCACATATCGCCGTGGTGGTAATCTAAGGGACAAGTTGGTCCATACTGCATTTAGTTCCCCGACGAGTGAGACCTGGCTGGCCTCAAGAAAGCCTAATGGCACATATAAATGTGGGAGCTGTCGGGCCTGCAATGCCATTAAGAGAGAGGGACAATTCACAAGTTCTGTCACAGGACGCAGTTTTGATATTAAGACCTTTATCAACCTCAGAACAGTGGGAGTGGTATATTTGGCAACGTGCATGTGTGGATTGCAATATTTGGGGAAAACTAAAAATGAGTTTAGAAGACGCATAGGGGAACACCTATTAAAAATCAAGGTGATACCCCTATTGCACAGCATGTTGCGGTTCACCACCCTACGATGAGGAATTGTGTGATGTTCCAAGGTGTGGAACATGTGAAACTGCCACCTAGAGGAGGCGACATTGACACTCTACTCCTGAAAAAGGAGGCCCAATGGATATTTACTCTGGACACAATAAAACCTAAGGGCTCTTTCACACTTGCGTTGTTCTTTTCCGGCAAAGAGTTCCGTCATCGGGGCTCTATGCCGGAAAAATCCTGATCAGGATTATCCCAATGCATTCTGAATGGAGAGAAATCCATTCAGGATGCATCAGGATGTCTTCAGTTCAGGACCGGAACGTTTTTTGGCCGGAGAAAATACCGCAGCATGTTTCGTTTTTGCTCCGGCCAAAAATCCTGAACACTTGCCGCAAGGCCGGATCCGGAATTAATGCCCATTTAAAGGCATTAATCCGGATCCGGCCTTAAGCTAAATGTCGCTTTGGCGCATTAACGGATCCGACGTTTAGCTTTTTCTGAATGGTTACTATGGCTGCCAGGATGCTAAAGTCCTGTTTGCCATGGTAAAGTGTAGTGGGGAGCGGGGGAGCAGTATACTTACCGTCCGTGTGGCTCCCGGGGCGCTTCAGAGTGACGTCAGGGCGCCCCACGCGCATGAATGAAGTGATCGCATGGATCACGTCATCCATGCGCATGGGACGCTCTGACGTCATTCTGGAGCGCCCCGGGAGCCGCACGGACGGTAAGTATACTGCTCCCCACTACTACTATGGCAACCAGGACTTTAATAGCATCCTGGCTGCCATAGTAACACTGAACGCATTTTGAAGACGGATCAGTCTTCAAATGCTTTCAGTTCACTTTCGGTGTTACGGATCCGGCGGGCACTTCTGGCAAATGGAGTACACGACGGATCCGGACAACGCAAGTGTGAAAGAGCCCTAAGGGTCTGAACGACTCTATTTCATTTGTATGTTTCATTGAATAATATGGATACACTCTGCCTTCTCTTTTGTTATTCTGTATATCTTAACTACTTATTGTTAATAGGGATGAGTATTAGGCCCTCTGTCCTGGGATGCATACCTTTGTAGTGCAGGCTGTATAATTCCAACTATATACAGCCTGCACAATATTTTTGTTAGCTCTTGATTTCTATATTTTCATATAACATGTAGTGCCTTACTATATAACATACTATAGCTATTATGGCTGAGTGATTGGGGATCACAGTATTGTATACTTCGATGTCTATCCAGCCATGCGAGATGACTCAGTACAGCACTGCGGAGGTGTGCATATGACTGTCATCTCTGATATACATACATGGCATACATCTGAATAGACTTCATGTCCCCTAAGACTTACGGAAACCCAATGAAGCGGAGATCACGATAACTTTTACATCCCCGATGCCGTAAGCATATGATGAATGACAGGAATAGGCGTGGCAATCTCTATGGTCGTGCCTCATTGGCTCCTAGTCGGGAGGCCTGGCAATTCAGGGGGAGGAGTGTTCTCCATTTAAACAGTGTAGGAAAGTGATTTACAAGTTCAGGGAACTATTATTTGGGGATCCAAATAGTCATTAGACTGTTCTGTCATTCCAGCGTTTTGTTATTGGACTGCAAGCATTATGTTGAAAAGCCTTTAGTGGCTTATAGCTTAGTATCTAATTCAGTACGACAAGACAAGTATATATGCATTTCACTTCTGCAGTTATTTCTGTTGAAAGCGTATAGGGGCGTATTTCAGTACAACAATAAAAATATATACGCACTGCACTGTTGCAGTTATTTCTGTTTAAAGCGTATAGGGGCGTATTTCAGTAAAAAATAGAAAGATAAATACGCACTGCAATGCTGCAGTTATTTCTGGTGAAAGCATATAAGGGCATATTACAGTAAAAAAAGAAATATATATATGCACTGCACTGTTGCAGTTATTTCTGGTGAAAGCGTATAGGGGCATATTTCATTAAAATAAGAAAAATATGTACGCATTGCACTGATGCAGTTATTTATAGTGAAAGCGTATAGGGGCCTATTTCAGTCCAAAAAGAAAAATATGTACGCACTGCACTGTTCCAGTTATTTCTGGTGAAAGCATATAGGGGTGTATAGCAGTAAAAAAAGAAAAATATATACGCACTGCACTGTTGCAGTTATTTCTGGTGAAAGCGTATAGGGGCGCATATTTCAGTCCAACAAGAGAAATATAGTAAGTGAAAGGATTTTAGCAGCTCTCACCTCTAGTCACCTGCATGAAGCACGGAAAGGAGTGGCTTGAACCTAGCCACACTTGATAAGTCCAAGAGCAAAAAGAAAAGTTAATTCCAGCTTCAGCATATAAAAAGTTTTCTTTATTCGGCTTGTGGTATAAAATGTCACATGGAGAGACACAGAAAGATTGTGACGCGTTTCGGGCTGTGGTATTGAGCCCTTCTTCAAGACAATACAAAGGTGTACTAAAACCAAAATGCTTTATATACCACACAAATGGATTACTCCTCCTTCTCTGATTAATTGGAGACTGTGTCCCAGACCCAGGTGTTCCTGGATTGGAAAATCCTCCCAGGGACACGTGGGTGGGGACGCAGTACTTCACAGACTTTCACATTCAAAAAAACATATATATATTGGTGCACTACATATACTGCAAGGTTAAATCATGTTTTCTATTCAAACCCTTCGGTATGCAAGTATCTAAAATAAACATCCAATACGTTTCCCTACTCAAAAGCTTCTGTTTGCGATCGCCTCCTCTGACAGGTGTGGAGACCACCTCCAATCCCTGTACAGAAAACGCAGAGATATCGCCCTTGTGAACAGTGGCAAAATGTCTTGTTGCCGCTGAGACATTGCGAGACATAAAATGAGGGACATCACTCAAATGTTTTCTTATACGCACCTTCAGTTCATTAGTGGTACAACCCACATACTGTAGGTTGCATATTTTGCATGTTATAGCATATACTACATGATCTGTTTTACAGTTTATATATTGTTTTAGCATATGTTTTTTATTATTGGCCATAGATGTAACCTCTTTTGAGATAAGCATGTGTCGACAGCAGATACATTTTTTGCTGCCGCATTTATAATTCCCGTTTATTTTAGGCCAGGTGTTTGTTCTAGGAAAATTTTCCCTAACCACCTCCGGACCGCTGTACGCACAGACGCGTCCTGGAGGTGGTTGATTCATTCCTCCTGGACGCGCCGGCGCGTCCTCTCGCGAGACGCGAGATTTCCTGTGAACGCGCGCACACAGGCGCGCGCGCTCACAGGAACGGAAGGTAAGAGAGTTGATCTCCAGCCTGCCAGCGGCGATCGTTCGCTGGCAGGCTGGAGATGTGTTTTTTTTAACCCCTAACAGGTATATTAGACGCTGTTTTGATAACAGCGTCTAATATACCTGCTACCTGGTCCTCTGGTGGTCCCCTTTGTTTGGATCGACCACCAGAGGACACAGGTAGCTCAGTAAAGTCCCACCAAGCACCACTACACTACACTACACCCCCCCCCCGTCACTTATTAACCCCTTATTAGCCCCTGATCACCCCTAATCACCCCTGATCACCCCATATAGACTCCCTGATCACCCCCCTGTCATTGATTACCCCCCTGTCATTGATCACCCCCCTGTAAAGCTCCATTCAGATGTCCGCATGATTTTTACGGATCCACTGATAGATGGATCGGATCCGCAAAACGCATCCGGACGTCTGAATGAAGCCTTACAGGGGCATGATCAATGACTGTGGTTATCACCCCATATAGACTCCCTGATCACCCCCCTGTCATTGATTACCCCCCTGTAAAGCTCCATTCAGACGTCCGCATGATTTTTACGGATCCACTGATAGATGGATCGGATCCGCAAAACGCATCCGGACGTCTGAATGAAGCCTTACAGGGGCATGATCAATGACTGTGGTTATCACCCCATATAGACTCCCTGATCACCCCCCTGTAAAGCTCCATTCAGATGTCCGCATGATTTTTACGGATCCACTGATAGATGGATCGGATCCGCAAAACGCATCCGGATGTCTGAATGAAGCCTTACAGGGGCATGATCAATGACTGTGGTTATCACCCCATATAGACTCCCTGATCACCCCCCTGTCATTGATTACCCCCCTGTAAAGCTCCATTCAGACGTCCGCATGATTTTTACGGATCCACTGATAGATGGATCGGATCCGCAAAACGCATCCGGACGTCTGAATGAAGCCTTACAGGGGCATGATCAATGACTGTGGTGATCACCCCATATAGACTCCCTGATCACCCCCCTGTCATTGATTACCCCCCTGTCATTGATCACCCCCCTGTAAAGCTCCATTCAGACGTCCGCATGATTTTTACGGATCCACTGATAGATGGATCGGATCCGCAAAACGCATCCGGACGTCTGAATGAAGCCTTACAGGGGCGTGATCAATGACTGTGGTGATCACCCCATATAGACTCCCTGATCACCCCCCTGTCATTGATTCCCCCCTGTAAAGCTCCATTCAGACGTCCGCATGATTTTTACGGATCCACTGATAGATGGATCGGATCCGCAAAACGCATCCGGACGTCTGAATGAAGCCTTACAGGGGCATGATCAATGACTGTGGTGATCACCCCATATAGACTCCCTGATCACCCCCCTGTCATTGATTACCCCCCTGTCATTGATCACCCCCCTGTAAAGCTCCATTCAGACGTCCGCATGATTTTTACGGATCCACTGATAGATGGATCGGATCCGCAAAACGCATCCGGACGTCTGAACGAAGCCTTACACGGGCGTGATAAATGACTGTGGTTATCACCCCATATAGACTCCCTGATCACCCCCCCTGTCATTGATCACCCCCCCTGTCATTGATCACCCCCCCTGTCATTGATCACCCCCCCTGTCATTGATCACCCCCCCTGTCATTGATCAACCCCCCTGTCATTGATCACCCCCCCTGTCATTGATCAACCCCCCTGTCATTGATCAACCCCCCTGTCATTGATCAACCCCCCTGTCATTGATCAACCCCCCTGTCATTGATCACCCCCCTGTAAGGCTCCATTCAGACATTTTTTTGGCCCAAGTTATCGGAATTATTATTTTTTTTTCTTACAAAGTCTCATATTCCACTAACTTGTGACAAAAAATTAAATCTGACATGAACTCACCATACCCCTCACGGAATCCAAATGCGTAAAATTTTTTAGACATTTATATTCCAGACTTCTTCTCACGCTTTAGGGCCCCTAGAATGCCAGGGCAGTATAAATACCCCACATGTGACCCCATTTCGGAAAGAAGACACCCCCAGGTATTCCGTGAGGGGCATATTGAGTCCATGAAAGATTGAAATTTTTGTCCCAAGTTAGCGGAACGGGAGACTTTGTGAGAAAAAAATAAAAAATATCAATTTCCGCTAACTTGTGCCAAAAAAAAAAAATTTCTATGAACTCGCCATGCCCCTCATTGAATACCTTGGGGTGTCTTCTTTCCAAAATGGGGTCACATGTGGGGTATTTATACTGCCCTGGCATTCTAGGGGCCCCAAAGCGTGAGAAGAAGTCTGGTATCCAAATGTCTAAAAATGCCCTCCTAAAAGGAATTTGGGCACCTTTGCGCATCTAGGCTGCAAAAAAGTGTCACACATCTGGTATCGCCGTACTCAGGAGAAGTTGGGGAATGTGTTTTGGGGTGTCATTTTACATATACCCATGCTGGGTGAGATAAATATCTTGGTCAAATGCCAACTTTGTATAAAAAAATGGGAAAAGTTGTCTTTTGCCAAGATATTTCTCTCACCCAGCATGGGTATATGTAAAAAGACACCCCAAAACACATTCCCCAACTTCTCCCGAGTACGGAGATACCAGATGTGTGACACTTTTTTGCAGCCTAGGTGGGCAAAGGGGCCCATATTCCAAAGAGCACCTTTCGGATTTCACTGGTCATTTACCTACTTACCACACATTAGGGCCCCTGGAAAATGCCAGGGCAGTATAACTACCCCACAAGTGACCCCATTTTGGAATGAAGACACCCCAAGGCATTCCGTGAGGGGCATGGCGAGTTCCTAGAATTTTTTATTTTTTGTCACAAGTTAGTGGAAAATGATGATTTTTTTTTTTATTTTTTTTTTCATACAAAGTCTCATATTCCACTAACTTGTGACAAAAAATAAAAACTTCCATGAACTCACTATGCCCATCAGCGAATACCTTGGGGTCTATTCTTTCCAAAATGGGGTCACTTGTGGGGTAGGTATAATGCCCTGGTATTTTAGGGGCCCAAATGTGTGGTAAGGAGTTTGAAATCAAATTCTGTAAAAAATGACGAGTGAAATCCGAAAGGTGCTCTTTGGAATATGGGCCCCTTTGCCCACCTAGGCTGCAAAAAAGTGTCACACATCTGGTATCTCCGTACTCAGGAGAAGGTGGGGAATGTGTTTTGGGGTGTCATTTTACATATACCCATGCTGGGTGAGATAAATATCTTGGTCAAATGCCAACTTTGTATAAAAAAATGGGAAAAGTTGTCTTTTGCCAAGATATTTCTCTCACCCAGCATGGGTATATGTAAAAAGACACCCCAAAACACATTCCCCAACTTCTCCTGAATACGGCGATACCACATGTGTGACACTTTTTTGCAGCCTAGGTGGGCAAAGGGGCCCATATTCCAAAGAGCACCTTTCGGATTTCACTGGTCATTTACCTACTTACCACACATTAGGGCCCCTGGAAAATGCCAGGGCAGTATAACTACCCCACAAGTGACCCCATTTTGGAAAGAAGACACCCCAAGGTATTCCGTGAGGGGCATGGCGAGTTCCTAGAATTTTTTATTTTTTGTCACAAGTTAGTGGAAAATGATGATTTTTTTTATATATTTTTTTTTTTCATACAAAGTCTCATATTCCACTAACTTGTGACAAAAAATAAAAACTTCCATGAACTCACTATGCCCATCAGCGAATACCTTGGGGTCTCTTCTTTCCAAAATGGGGTCACTTGTGGGGTAGTTATACTGCCCTGGCATTCTAGGGGCCCAAATGTGTGGTAAGGAGTTTGAAATCAAATTCTGTAAAAAATGACGAGTGAAATCCGAAAGGTGCTCTTTGGAATATGGGCCCCTTTGCCCACCTAGGCTGCAAAAAAGTGTCACACATCTGGTATCTCCGTATTCAGGAGAAGTTGGGGAATGTGTTTTGGGGTGTCTTTTTACATATACCCATGCTGGGTGAGAGAAATATCTTGGCAAAAGACAACTTTTCCCATTTTTTTATACAAAGTTGGCATTTGACCAAGATATTTATCTCACCCAGCATGGGTATATGTAAAATGACACCCCAAAACACATTCCCCAACTTCTACTGAATACGGAGATACCAGATGTGTGACACTTTTTTGCAGCCTAGGTGGGCAAAGGGGCCCACATTCCAAAGAGCACCTTTCGGATTTCACTGGTCAGTTTTTACAGAATTTGATTTCAAACTCCTTACCACACATTTGTGCCCCTAGAATGCCAGGGCAGTATAACTACCCCACAAGTGACCCCATTTTGGAAAGAAGAGACCCCAAGGTATTTCGTGATGGGCATAGTGAGTTCATGGAAGTTTTTATTTTTTGTCACAAGTTAGTGGAATATGAGACTTTGTAAGAAAAAAAAAAAAAAAAAAAAAATCATTTTCCGCTAACTTGTGACAAAAAATAAAAAGTTCTATGAACTCACTATGCCCATCAGCGAATACCTTAGGGTGTGTACTTTCCGAAATGGGGTCATTTGTGGGGTGTTTGTACTGTCTGGGCATTGTAGAACCTCAGGAAACATGACAGGTGCTCAGAAAGTCAGAGCTGCTTCAAAAAGCGGAAATTCACATTTTTGTACCATAGTTTGTAAACGCTATAACTTTTACCCAAACCATTTTTTTTTTACCCAAACATTTTTTTTTTATCAAAGACATGTAGAACAATAAATTTAGAGCAAAATTTATATATGGATGTCATTTTTTTTGCAAAATTTTACAACTGAAAGTGAAAAATGTCATTTTTTTGCAAAAAAATCGTTAAATTTCGATTAATAACAAAAAAAGTAAAAATGTCAGCAGCAATGAAATACCACCAAATGAAAGCTCTATTAGTGAGAAGAAAAGGAGGTAAAATTCATTTGGGTGGTAAGTTGCATGACCGAGCAATAAATGGTGAAAGTAGTGTAGGTCAGAAGTGTAAAAAGTGGCCTGGTCTTTCAGGGTGTTTAAGCACTGGGGGCTGAGGTGGCTAATCAAACTTGGGCTGACTTTTTGGCCCACTGTGGGGGCTCTTTTTCCTACACATCTTATCCCTGCGGATGCTATATTTTTCCATTCTTCATTATAGTTCAAAACATGGAGATGTTTACGTATAATTTTGCAAATCTTAAAATAGTCTCTACTATAATTGGTAGTAAAGGTGATAGGTTTTTCTTTATTAGTAGTGTTATCCCTTATCATTATATTTTTGCGTTCCCTGTCATTTCTGTCCCCATTAACATTTTTATTCTCATTGTCTATGTTCTTATTTTTATGTCTTTTTGGAAAAATAAGGGTTTCTCTATTTTTCGATCTGGCAAAATTAATGCCTCTATTAATATTGGTTTGGGTGTAACCCCTCACCTTTAATCTGGCTGCAATATTTATAGCCTCTCTTTCAAAGAGCTCTTGGGTAGAGCAATTCCTCTTCGCCCTTATCATTTCTCCCTTGGGAATATTTTTTAGGACGTGTGGTGGATGGCAGGAGGAGGCAGAGAGAATAGTGTTGCCAGCTGTAGGCTTTCTATGGGTGTATGTGACCACCCTGCTGGTATCATTATCGCCTTCCAGACATAGATCCAGAAAAACTATTTTCTCTGGGTCGCTGGAGAAGGTGAGTTTTATTGATGTAGTACAATTGTTCAGATATTCTATACAATCAGCTATTCTCTCTGTGTCCCCCTGCCACACCCACAACATATCGTCGATATAACGACCGTACCATTTAAAGTCTTCTCTATAGGGATTGTTGTCAGAAAAAAGGAAATTATTCTCCCACCACGCCATATATATATTTGCTATTGACGGTGAGTATTTAGCTCCCATAGGGATTCCTGATTGCTGTAAATAATATTTTTTGTTGAACATAAAATAATTATGTCTCATCAAAAAATCCAAAACCGAACATAAAAATTCCTGCAGTTCTAGTGTATAGTTACTGTAATGTTCCAAAAACCATTTTAGAGCAACAATAGCGGATTGGTGGGGGATGTTAGTATATAATGAGGAAATATCAGCTGTCACCCATATAAAGTTTTTATGCCAGTCAAAAGAGAGAAAATTACCCAAAACTGTACTAGTGTCTCTTAAATATCCTGGTATTAATGGCACAAGTGGTTGTAACAGGGAATCTGCCCACTCCGATAAATTTTCGGAGTATGAGCCGATACCTGCCACAATTGGGCGTAGTGGAGGAGGGAAACCTGGTTTATGGATTTTGGGGAGCGCATGAAAAATGGGTGTAATTGCATGTTCCACATACATAAACTCAACTTCTCTTTTAGACAGAATGCCCAAAGAGTGACCCCTATCCAAAATGGTATTAAGTATTTTCTGACAAGGGAGGAGAGGGTTGCAATCCAATGAGAGATAGATATTAGAGTCTTTTAACAATTCCAGAATCTGATTCTTGTAAAGCTCACTATCAAGGATTACGACCGCTCCTCCCTTGTCAGCTTTCCGTATCACAACATCTTGCATATTTTGTAATTCAAGAAAGGCTTTATGTTCATTTTTTGTCAGGTTATTTTTCAATACTTTGTCATCTGAGATAGCTTTCAAAGCACATAGATCCCTCTGGATCAAATCCTGAAATCTGTCAAGGACCTCGGATCGGGACTGTATAGGGTAAAAACTCTTATTAGAGGTTTTGTATGTGGTGGATCTATTGCACATACAGTCCCCATCCGGGCCCCCACACATCTCCTGGAGCGAAGAAATCTGCACTAGGTCTACAAAGGTAAAACATGGACACATATTTTCAGTTGTAACATCACATGGTACATCATTGACATTTAATGTATCCTCTGTTGTAACATTAGTATCCTCATTAATAAATGAGAAATGTTTCTTTAGTGTCATTTTCCTAGCAAGTTTGTTGACATCTATAATTGTGTGATATAAATTAAAACTGCGGGAAGGGGAGAAAGAGAAACCCTTTCTCAGAACCCTCTCCTGGAATAGGGAGATGGGCTTTGAGGAAAGGTTAATCACCTGTATGTCATTGGCTGTTTCTTGCGGCTCGGATATCGCCTGCTTTTTTCGGTGTTTTCTCCCCGCCCTGCGTTTTCCAATCCAGGAACACCTGGGTCTGGGACACAGTCTCCAATTAATCAGAGAAGGAGGAGTAATCCTTTTGTGTGGTATATAAAGCATTTTGTTTTTGTACACCTTTGTATTGTCTTGAAGAAGGGCTCAATACCACAGCCCGAAACGCGTCACAATCTTTCTGTGTCTCTCCATGTGACATCTTTGTTGGATTTTATACCACAAGCCGAATAAAGAAAACTTTTTATATGCTGAAGCTGGAATTAACTTTTCTTTTTGCTTTTGGACTTAACAAGAGAAATATATATGCACTGCACTGTTGCAGTTATTTCTGGTGAAAGCCTATAGGGGCATATTTCAGTCCAACAAGAAAAATATATACGCACTGCACTGTGTCACGGATGGTGTACAGGAAACAAGACAATACCATATAAACAATGTCTCTCTGGATCCACAACTAAGGAACAAAGGGAGACCCCTGCAATAGACCTGCCGCTCTCCCTCACTGCTCAGCCTATGCGAACACCCCAAAGGTGGATGGCCGCATATCCACGTTCCTCGGCTATCTATTACCTGAAGACCCTACAATAGTGAAGGGACACGACCACCGGCTCCCTACACTGACACGGAGGGAGTCAGGGTCACCTGGATCCAGAAAAGACAAAATCATAAATACATAAACAGCACTTATCTTGCAGACGAATGACGACTGACGACTGGGAACAGGGAACAGGGAACAGGGAACAGGGAACTGGGAACTGGAAACTGGGAACAGCATGCACACACACTCCAGGAAGTTGTATCAGCCGCACACTACTGCATTATGGGGAGGAACTTAAAGGGTAGCGATCAGTCTAACTGCATGACAGCTGAGATAGACTAACGAGATGAGAAACTAAACCAAAACAAAGAAATTCAAGGAGGAGGATCTGAGAAGCTCCTGTGAGGGCTTCTCAGCTGTCTGGCTGTGACAGTACCCCTCCCTCTAGGAGTGGACTCCGGACACTCAGGGCCCACCTTCTCAGGATGGGACCTATGGAAAGCCCTGATAAGACGAGAGGCCTTAATGTCCGTCACTGGGACCCACATCCTCTCCTCAGGACCATAACCCTCCCAATGAACGAGGTACTGGAGGGAACCGCGGACAAGACGAGAATCCACAATCCTAGAGACCTGAAATTCAAGATTTCCATCAACCATAATCGGAGGAGGAGGCAAAGGCGAGGGTACAATAGGTTGAACATAAGGTTTCAATAAGGACTTATGAAAAACATTATGGATCTTCCAAGTCTGAGGAAGATCAAGACGGTAGGCAACAGGATTGATGACAGACAGGATCTTGTAAGGCCCAATAAACCTAGGACCCAATTTCCAGGAGGGAACCTTCAATTTGATATTCTTGGTAGACAACCACACCAGATCACCAACATTCAGGTCCGGACCAGGCACACGTCTCTTATCCGCCACACGCTTATATCTCTCACTCATGCTCTTTAGATTATCCTGAATCTTTTGCCAAATAGATGACAAAGACGAGGAGAATCTGTCCTCATCAGGCAAACCAGAAGAGCCCTCTCCCGAGAAAGTCCCAAACTGTGGATGGAACCCATATGCACCAAAAAATGGTGACTTATCAGAGGACTCCTGACGACGGTTATTTAAAGCAAACTCAGCAAGGGACAAAAAAGAACACCAATCCTCCTGATTCTCCGCCACAAAACAGCGCAGATATGTCTCCAGATTCTGATTGACGCGCTCTGTCTGGCCATTCGACTGCGGATGGAAAGCAGAAGAGAATGACAACCGAACCCCCAAGCGAGAACAGAAAGCCTTCCAGAATCTGGAAACAAACTGCGTGCCCCTATCAGAGACTATGTCTGAAGGAATCCCATGCAATTTGACAATGTGGTCAATAAATGCCTGCGCCAGCGTCTTAGCATTGGGCAAACCAGGAAAAGGGATAAAATGCACCATTTTGCTAAAACGGTCCACCACCACCAGAATCACAGACTTCCCCGAGGAACGAGGCAAGTCCATTATGAAGTCCATGGACAGATGTGTCCAAGGACGGGAAGGAATGGGCAAAGGAAGGAGAGGACCTGTTGGCTGTGAATGAGGGACCTTGGCACGAGCGCAAGTCTCGCAAGCTGCCACAAAACCCTCAACCGACTTACGAAGCGCAGGCCACCAGAATCTCCGAGCGATGAGATCCAGTGTGGCTCTTGCCCCCGGGTGCCCAGCAAGGACCGTGTCGTGGTGATCTTTAAAAATCTTGTGTCTCAAAGCGAGAGGTACAAACAACCTCCCAGGAGGACAAAGATCAGGAGCTTCTGACTGGGCTGCCTGCACCTCTGCCTCCAATTCAGGAAAAAGAGCAGAGACCACCACACCTTCAGCCAAAATGGGACCCGGGACTTCAAAATTCCCACCTCCCGGAAAACAACGTGACAGGGCATCTGCCTTCACATTCTTAACCCCAGGGCGGAACGTAACAACAAAATTAAACCTTGAAAAGAACAAAGACCATCTGGCCTGTCTCGGGTTCAGACGCTTGGCTGACTCCAAGTAGGCCAGATTTTTATGGTCAGTAAACACGGTAATAGGGTGTCTGGCTCCCTCTAGCCAATGGCGCCATTCCTCAAAAGCCAACTTGATGGCCAACAATTCCCTATCTCCCACATCATAATTTCTCTCTGCGGAGGAGAGTTTCTTTGAGAAAAAGGCACACGGTTGCCATTTGGCAGGAGAGGAACCCTGAGACAAGACCGCACCCACCCCTACCTCAGAAGCATCAACCTCAACTATGAAGGGTAACGAAATATCAGGTTGTACTAGGATGGGAGCGGAAGCAAAACTCTCCTTGATATTAGAAAAGGCCTTACGCGCCTCTACCGACCAGGAAGAAAAATCTACCCCCTTTCTGGTTATATCAGTGAGTGGTTTAACAACAGAGGAATAATTCAAAATAAATTTCCTGTAATAATTGGCAAAGCCCAAAAAACGCATCAGCGCCTTCTGATTCTCAGGAAGCTCCCACTCAAGCACAGCGCGGACCTTCTCGGGGTCCATGCGAAAACCAGAAGCGGAGACAAGAAACCCCAGAAATTGGATTTCTGGAACCGCAAACACACATTTTTCCAGTTTCGCGTATAATTTATTCTCCCGCAGGATGAGCAAAACCTGACGTAAGTGTTCCTTATGAGTCTTGAAATCAGGAGAAAAAATCAAAATGTCATCCAAATACACTAATACAAATTTTCCCATTAAATGATAAAAAATGCTGTTGACGAAATGCTGAAAAACGGCTGGGGCATTCATCAAACCAAAAGGCATAACCAAATTCTCAAAATGGCCCTCAGGGGTATTGAAAGCCGTCTTCCATTCGTCTCCTTCTCTGACCCTAACCAGGTTGTATGCCCCTCTTAGGTCTAATTTGGAAAAGACTTTAGCCCCAACAACCTGGTTAAACAGGTCCGGGATCAGAGGAAGCGGATAAGGATCACGAATAGTGATACTGTTCAGCTCCCTGAAATCCAGACAAGGTCTTAAAGAACCATCTTTTTTCTTAACAAAGAAAAAACCAGCGGCAACAGGTGACTTCGAGGGTCGTATGTGTCCTTTTCTCAGACTCTCAGAGATATAAGCCCGCATAGCGACCCTCTCAGGTTGGGAGAGATTGTATAAACGAGATTTAGGCAGCTTGGCGCCTGGGATGAGATTAATAGGGCAATCATACTCCCTGTGCGGAGGCAAACCCTGAACTCCACTCTCAGAGAAGACATCCAAAAATTCAGAGAGGAAAGGTGGTACAGTCTTAGTAGAAACCTCAGAAACAGATGTTATGAGGCAATTCTCTCTGCAAAAGTTACTCCAACCATTTATTTGCCTCGCTTGCCAATCATTGGTGGGGTTATGTTTAGTGAGCCAGGGTAGCCCCAACACTAGAGGAGTAGGCAAACCGCTAAGGACGAAACATGACACATCCTCAACATGAGCATCACTCACAATTAAACGGATATTGTGAACTATGCCCTTTAATGATTTCTGAGAAAGTGGAGCTGAATCAATAGCAAAAACAGGAATATCCTTTCCCAAAGTGCATACCTGGAAACCATGAGTTATTGCAAATTGATTATCAATGAGGTTGACAGCTGCTCCACTATCCACAAAAAATCTCACAAAAAATGCTCTTGCTCTCTAGCGCCACCCTAGCAGGCAGGACAAAACGGGAACTACAAGCAAATGGAAAACCTTCAATTTCCGCCTCAACCCTGCCAATAGTAACAGACGGAACATTTTTAAAAGATTTTTTCCTTTTTGTCTCTTTATTACTCCCACAAAACTGCCTGAATCTCCTAGAGGGACAAACATTTGCCAGATGATTTATACCTCCACAACAAAAACAAACCCTCCCCTGCGGGCTGAATCTTCTATTGTCAGAGGCAATCAACCCCAGCTGATTGGACTCCTGCTCAGAAGGGGCTGACAGCGACTGAGACCCCTGTGCACAGAATGAGACCGCTGCACTGTCCCGGGACTGAGTATGACAGGAAGGAGAGATCTCTCCTCTCTCTCTAAGACGCCTGTCAATACGAACAGCCTGAGACATAGCAGAATCCAAGGAGGTAGGTCTTTCATGAAAGGCAAATGCATCTTTCAATCCCTCTGAAAGACCATAGCAAAATTGACTTCGGAGTGCAGCATCATTCCAACCCGTATCTGCTGCCCATCTCCGAAATTCTGAGCAGTATATCTCTGCGGATTGTTTACCCTGGCATAACAGACGTAGTCTAGACTCAGCCAGAGCAATACGATCCGGATCATCATATATCTGACCCAGGGCTAAATAGAATTCATCCACTGAACGAAGGGGCCGTGCCCCCTCCGGCAGCGAAAAGGCCCAGGACTGAGCGTTACCCCTGAGCAGCGATATAATGATCGCCACCCTCCGTTCTTCTTCACCAGAAGAATGGGGAAGAAGGCGAAAATGGAGTTTGCAAGCCTCTCTAAAACGCACAAAATTCTCACTACCCCCGGAGAACGTATCCGGGAGCGAGATCTTAGGCTCAGCACAAACTCCATGAACGCAAGCTGAACCGGTCACTTGAAACTGAGAAAAAGTCTTACGGAGATCAGCTACCTCCAAAGAAAGACCCTGAAAGCGTTCAGCCAAAAGTGAAACCGGATCCATGCTTGAGACGGTTTTGGCGGCTGATAATGTCACGGATGGTGTACAGGAAACAAGACAATACCATATAAACAATGTCTCTTTGGATCCACAACTAAGGAACAAAGGGAGACCCCTGCAATAGACCTGCCGCTCTCCCTCACTGCTCAGCCTATGCGAACACCCCAAAGGTGGATGGCCGCATATCCACGTTCCTCGGCTATCTATTACCTGAAGACCCTACAATAGTGAAGGGACACGACCACCGGCTCCCTACACTGACACGGAGGGAGTCAGGGTCACCTGGATCCAGAAAAGACAAAATCATAAATACATAAACAGCACTTATCTTGCAGACGAATGACGACTGAGAACAGGGAACAGGGAACTGGGAACTGGGAACTGGGAACTGGGAACAGCATGCACACACACTCCAGGAAGTTGTATCAACCGCACACTACTGCATTATGGGGAGGAACTTAAAGGGTAGCGATCAGTCTAACTGCATGACAGCTGAGATAGACTAACGAGATGAGAAACTAAACCAAAACAAAGAAATTCAAGGAGGAGGATCTGAGAAGCTCCTGTGAGCGCTTCTCAGCTGTCTGGCTGTGACACACTGTTGCAGTTATTTATGGGGAAAGCTTATAGGGGTGTATTTCAGTAAAATAAGAAAAATATATACGCACTGCACTGTTGCAGTTATTCCTGGTGAAAGCACATGGGGCGTATTTCAGTCCAACAAGAAAAATATATACGCACTGCACTGTTGCAGTTATTTATGGTGAAAGCTTATAGGGGTGTATTTAAGTAAAATAAGAAAAATATATATGCACTGCACTGTTGCAGTTTCATCTAGTGAAAGTGAATAGGGACGTATTACAGTAAAAAAAAATATATATATACGCACTGCCACACAAGCAGCAGCAAAAAAACAAAATAAGGGAAATAACAGAGCATCCATCTGCCACTACCAACAGTGATGGCCAGTTCGCTGTGTTCGCCCACGAACACATGCGGGCTGCCATCTTAAATCACAAGTCCGGCCTGCTCCCGGTGACCGTATTTGTTTCAAACCGGCTCGCGGCGCAGGCACAGGTATGGACTTACCTGTGCATCGTCGGACTTGTGATTTAAGATGGCAGCCTGCATGTGTTCACGGGTGAAGCATGTGTTCGCGGGTAAACACGGCGAACTGGCCATCACTGACTACCAGCACAATGAGCATAACAAGGCAAAAAAGATCTTTTGATAGTTAATCGCTGGAAAGGCAAGAGAAGAAGATAAGAAACAGAAAATTTGCTGTACTACCGTGTGTGGCACGTCAATCCTGCAGGCATTCACCTGACAGAAAACATGTGATTATGTGGCTGGAGGTACATTAGGTGGTCACTGGATAAAAATTTTACTGTAGGCCAATACAGGCCCCAAAAAGTAGGCATTCACCTGACAGAAAAAAACTTGTGATATTGTGGCTGGAGGTACATTAGGCGGTCACTGGATAAAATTTTTACTGTAGGCCACTGGAGTACAGGCCCCAAAGTGAAGCATTCACCTGACAGAAAAGGCCTTTTATGCCGCTTTATATACATAAGACAAGGACCATTCTTTGTTCTGGGTGGTGGCGGATATGGCTGGCATGAGGAAATTCAATTACACGTGGTCGTCACAGGTGTTGAATTCCTCTGAGATCCATGCCTCATTCATTTTTAGAAATGTGAGGTAGTCCACACTGTCGTGAG
Source organism: Bufo bufo (assembly GCF_905171765.1). Classification (NCBI taxonomy): domain Eukaryota; kingdom Metazoa; phylum Chordata; class Amphibia; order Anura; family Bufonidae; genus Bufo; species Bufo bufo. The sequence continues at coordinate 213,590,346 of NC_053389.1, forward strand.
CTAGGCTTATCGGTCAGGATCCCCCCTGGTGTGCTAAACGTCCTTTCGGACAGGACACCCGACGAGGGGCAAGCCAAGAGTTCAAGGGCAAATTGTGCCAGCTCTGGTCACAAGTCAAGTCTGCACACCTAGTAGTCCAGGGGTTCCTCACTTCTCACAGTTAACCCGATGTAGTCAGACACCTGTTGGTCTAGGTGTTCCCTGAGGCTGCATCCGGAGGGTGGCTGTCGATGGGTTGGCTACAAGAATGATCTCATATCCGAAAAGACCAACACATCTTCAAAAAGCCCTCTTCTTGCAGGTGCAGTAGGATTGGTACACGCACCTGTATAGCTGTGGGTGGAAATTACTCTGCAGCGCCCGCAACAGCAGAATGCAGCATCTCTTGCAGCAAGGCCTGGAAATGCTGCATTCTGACAGCCCTCTGTGATGCTGGTAACATGTCTACCATTTTGTGTTTGTACCGGGGGTCTAAGAACTTTGCCATCCAGTACTGGTCCTTGCCCTTTATGCTTTTTATACAAAGGTCCCTCTTCAAACACTGGAGCATAAAGTCCCCCATTTGCACTAAGCTGAAAGTGGTGGAGCGGCCTGGCTTCTTCTCATCGCCCAGGAGAATGTTGTCCTCGGTCTCCTCCCCCAAGCCATGGACAACACCAGGGATCCCCGAAAAGTTTAAAGCCTGCTCTTCTTGCTCCTCCTCCTCCTCCCCCAGGCACCATCCTTGTAACGGTCACGTCCACACACAGGGGGAAGGGTAGTGACCACTGCGCTCCACCCTCACCCCTGGCCCTGCCTACTTGCCTCACGAGTCCTGATGACAGGGGACAACTGGACGGCAATCCCTAACTTAGGATATGTGCAGGGAAGACAGACAAGACAAAATACGGAACATGAACGGACCGGGTCAGAACCAAGAGAGCTACGCAGTACAACGGATTAAGCAAAGAATGGTCAGGAGAAGCCGGGGTCAAATACCAGGAGAGTAGCGAAGTACAAGAGGAGTCCTAAGAGAGTAGTCAGGTGGGAGCCGAGGTCACAATACCAGGATGTATGCGCAGTACAGGAGGAGCAGGCAGAGGATCGTCAGGGAACAGGATCAGGTAAATATTCAGTAGTCCAACAAATAGCCAGGAGCCTAGAAATTAACAGGCAACCTGTAGCCAGAAGGCTGCCTGTATTTATAGTGGGGAGTGATGGTCATGTGACGTGGCCAGCATCACATGACCGACAGACCAACCAGTCGAGCACCGAGTGATCAGCTCGGCGCTCAAGGCAGACTAGGAGCAGGGAGCCACCCAGCTAGTAAAGCTGCCCTGGGAATGAGGTCAAACACAGAACCTCATTCCAAAAGCTAAGCAACAGTTCTGCGGGCAATGGGGGACCGGGTGCACCTTCGGAACCCCGTGACAGTACCCCCCCCTTTTACGAGGGGCCACCGGACCCAAGACTTCAGGCGATGGCTTTTCAGGGTGTTCTAAATGAAATTTACGAACCAGTCTAGGAGCATGAACCTCCCTGGCAGGTACCCAAGATCTCTCTTCAGGTCCATACCCCTTCCAGTGAATCAGATACTGCAAGGAGTTACGCACCTTCCTGACATCCACTATTTTAGACACGACATACTCGACAGCATCATTAACAAGAACCGGCGGAGGCGAGGCTTTCGATGGTACTACCGGTTCAAAATATTTTTTAAGTAGAGATTTATGGAACACATTATGAATGTGGAATGACTCGGGCAGCTCCAACCTAAATGATACCGGGTTAATCACCTCCGTGATCTTATATGGACCAATAAAACGAGGAGCAAATTTTCTAGAAGCTACCTTGAGAGATAGATTCTTGGAGGACAACCATACTTTATCCCCAACCTGAAAGTTCACCCCCCTTGAACGTCTCCTATCGGTCTTGAGTTTTTGAGAACTTTGAGCCTTTTCTAGGTTCGATTGAACCCGGGCCCAAACTGTGCACAGTTCGGAGGAGAGTTTATCAGCTTCAGGGTTAGAGGAGGAGACGGACGACCCAGAATGAAAACGGGGATGAAAACCATGGTTACAAAAGAAAGGGGAGACCCCAGCAGAAGAATTGACACGGTTATTCAGAGCAAATTCAGCCAACGGAAGGAATTTGACCCATAATTGCTGGTCATCAGCAACATACAACCTCAGGAATTGTTCCACAGACTGATTAAGGCGTTCAGTCTGCCCATTACTCTCAGGATGGTAGGCGGAAGAAAAAGACAACGAAATTTTACATTTTTGACAGAAGGCCCTCCAGAATTTGGACACAAACTGCACACCCCTGTCCGAAACAATATTTTCCGGGATGCCATGTAAACGAACAACCTCTCTCACAAAAATAGACGCCAGGGTTTTAGCATTCGGAAGTTTAGACAGGAGAATGAAATGAACCATCTTGCTAAACCTATCGTCCACTACCCAAACCACAGTCTTACCCTCCGCCAGCGGTAGGTCAGTTATAAAGTCCATCGAGATATGGGACCAGGGTCTACTGGGAATGGGTAGGGGTCGTAGGTTACCAGCAGGGCGAGTCCTAGGTGTCTTAGACCTGGCACAAACCTCACAGGCTGACACGTAGGACTTGACATCCCTGGTCAGAGTGGGCCACCAATAAGATCTAGAAACCAGATCCTTAGTGCCCTCAATACCCGGATGTCCACAAAAGGCAGAATCGTGACACTCACCCAACAGCCGGAGACGAAATTGTACGGGAACAAACAACTTATCTGTTGGGGTGGATGCCGGTGCCAGATGTTGTTCAGCCTTAATGCGAGCCGAGATATCCTGGGTTAGAGCCGCTAAGAAGATGTTTGCTGGTAGGATGGATTCAGGCGGCGTCTCAGTGGGTTGAAAAGCATGGAAGCTCCGAGATAATGCGTCTGCCTTCACATTTTTACTTCCCGGCCTGAACGTAATGGAGAAATCAAAACGGGTAAAAAACAGAGCCCATCGGGCTTGTCGGGGATTCAACCTCTTAGCGGACTCGAGAAACATTAGGTTTTTATGGTCAGTGACAACAGTCACTCGATGCCTTGCCCCCTCCAAAAAATGTCTCCACTCCTCAAATGCCCATTTAATGGCCAACAGCTCCCTATTCCCTATGTCGTAGTTTCTCTCCGTGGGAGAGAATTTCCTAGAGAAGAAGGCACACGGTCTCAGGTTAGTGAGGCTAGCAGGACCTTGTGAAAGGACTGCTCCTGCGCCGTCCTCGGACGCATCCACCTCCACAATAAAGGGTCTCTCCTGATCAGGCTGGATCAGAATGGGAGCGCTACTAAATGCCTTTTTTAATGTTTCAAATGAAGAAATGGTCTTGGTAGACCAATTCTCCAAATCCGCCCCTTTCTTAGTAAGGTCGGTCAATGGCTTAGCAATTACAGAAAAATTCATGATAAATTTACGGTAGTAATTAGCGAAACCCAAAAACCGTTGTAAAGCCTTTAAGGATGAAGGCCTTACCCATTCCTTAATTGCTAAAACCTTACCAGGATCCATCTTAAAGGCGTGAGGAGTCAAAACATGCCCTAGAAACAGTATCTCCTGTACACCAAAGACACATTTCTCTTGCTTAGCGGATAGCTGGTTCTCCCTCAACACCTCTAATACTTGTTTGACATGGGACACATGAGATTCAAAATCAGGAGAGAATATCAAAATGTCGTCAAGATAGACAATAATAAATTTACCTAAGAACTCCCTAAGAATATCGTTCATTAAGTTTTGTAACACAGCTGGTGCATTGCTGAGTCCAAAAGGCATCACCTGATATTCAAAGTGTCCTATCGGAGTATTGAACGCTGTCTTCCATTCGTCTCCCTCCTTGATTCGGATTAGATTGTATGCCCCTTTCAGGTCAATCTTGTAAAACCAGGTTGCCCCCAAAACCTGGTTAAATAAATCCGGAATCAATGGGAGAGAGTATCTATTTTGGACAGTGATTTTATTTAATCTCCGGTAATCAATACAAGGCCTAAGACCACCATCCTTCTTTTTAACAAAGAAAAACCCTGCTCCCATAGGAGAGACTGAAGGTCTAATATGCCCTTTAGCAAGGCTCTCCTTAATATAATCCTCCATAGCCTTGCGTTCGGGCCCTGAAAGATTATAAATTCGACCTTTAGGAAATTCGGCACCCTCAATTAGCTCAATGGCGCAATCATAAGGTCTATGGGGGGGTAGAACCTCTGGAGTAAGGGACGAGAACACATCAGAATATTCCTTAATAACAGAGGGTAATGTATTAGACCTTACTGAAACCCCAGCCTGGACCACGGACAAGCATGAGTCACACTTAGGTCCCCATTTCACCAACTCTCCTTTGGACCAATCAATTGTGGGGTTATGTAAACGGAGCCAAGGCAACCCTAGTACCACCTCAACCGGTAGGTTCTCCAGGACTAGAAGAGAACATCTCTCAGAGTGGCACACACCCACGGACAGAGAAATTTCAGAGGTACATGACCTCCCCGTACCACCAATCAGGGGAGTAGCATCAATAGCCATGACATGGATAGGTGTAGGTAAAGCAAACATTGGAATACCCAATTTACAAGCAAACTCAAAGTCAATAAAGCTGGCCGCTGAACCGGAATCAATAAAGGCCTTACCCGGCCACTTATTAACCCCCAGAGAAATTGTTATGGGTACCAAAAGCTTACCTTTAGAAAAATCAGGGTGTACCTGGTCTTTAGGTTGTCTTGCTTTAGAAGACTTGTCAGAGAGGTCCCTCTTAGGACACTTGTTGATCCAATGGCCAGGATCTCCACAGTAGAAGCACTCTCCGCGTCTGCGACGAAGATTACCCCGGGTCATGCCAACCTGCATGGGTTCCTCGGTGGAGACCTCAGTGTTGTCCCTGGAAAAGACCTCTGGCTGGACCACCATCTGAGAACTGAACTGTCGTTCTTGTCGTCTCTCTCTAACTCGTCTGTCAAGTCGGACAACTAGGGTCATCATCTCCTTTAAGGTCTCAGGAATTTGGTAATTGACCAATAGATCTTTTAAATTATCAGATAGACCAGACCTAAACTGACTCTTCAGGGCTGGTTCATTCCATCCTGAGGGGACACACCACCGTCTGAATTGGGTGCAATACTCCTCCGCAGGGAGATGGCCCTGAACCAGTGCCCTAAGAGCTGTCTCGGCTACCAGGGCCCTGTCTGGTTCGTCATAGAGGGTACCCAGGGCCTGAAAAAACCCCTCCACAGAAGTTAGACAACTGGCCCCAGGAGGTAACGAAAATGCCCAGTCCTGGGGATCACCCTGTAGTAGAGAAATGATAATCCCCACGCGTTGGCTCTCGGGACCGGAGGACACGGGGCGCAAACGGAAGTAGAGTTTGCAATTCTCCTTAAAGGAGAGAAACCTCTTCCGGTCTCCAGAAAAGGGTTCTGGGAGCTTGATCTGGGGTTCAAAATATGGACTGGAGGACAGAGGAGTGGAAGAACCTTGCCCTAACTCACAAGAACGGAGTTTCTCTCCTAGCTCCTGCACCCTCTGTGTCAAGTTAGAGACATGGTCAGTCAAGGTAGTAAGAGGATTCATGATACAGTGGTTATTGGGCCTGTTAATCTGTAACGGTCACGTCCACACACACACAGGGGGAAGGGTAGTGACCACTGCGCTCCACCCTCACCCCTGGCCCTGCCTACTTGCCTCACGAGTCCTGATGACAGGGGACAACTGGACGGCAATCCCTAACTTAGGATATGTGCAGGGAAGACAGACAAGACAAAATACGGAACATGAACGGACCGGGTCAGAACCAAGAGAGCTACGCAGTACAACGGATTAAGCAAAGAATGGTCAGGAGAAGCCGGGGTCAAATACCAGGAGAGTAGCGAAGTACAAGAAGAGTCCTAAGAGAGTAGTCAGGTGGGAGCCGAGGTCACAATACCAGGATGTATGCGCAGTACAGGAGGAGCAGGCAGAGGATCGTCAGGGAACAGGATCAGGTAAATATTCAGTAGTCCAACAAATAGCCAGGAGCCTAGAAATTAACAGGCAACCTGTAGCCAGCAGGCTGCCTGTATTTATAGTGGGGAGTGAGGGTCATGTGACGTGGCCAGCATCACATGACCGACAGACCAACCAGTCGAGCACCGAGTGATCAGCTCGGCGCTCAAGGCAGACTAGGAGCAGGGAGCCACCCAGCTAGTAAAGCTGCCCTGGGAATGAGGTCAAACACAGAACCTCATTCCAAAAGCTAAGCAACAGTTCTGCGGGCAATGGGGGACCGAGTGCACCTTCGGAACCCCGTGACAATCCTCCTCTGACTCCTCTTCAGACTCCTGCTGACTTGTCTCAAATGGAGTATCCCCCCAAGGAAATTCATTCAGCACTGCGACTTCCTCATCTTCCAGCTCCTGCTCCTCGACGGCTTGATCAATGACATGGCGCAATGCAAGCTGCATAAAGAAGGCGTAAGGTACAATGTCACTGATGGTGCCCTGGCTGCGACTGACCAGTTTGGCTGCGACTGACCAGTTTGGTTATCTCATCAAATGGCCACAGAAGTCTGCATGCATTGCGCATGAGCAGCCACTGGCGCGGTCAAAAGAAACCAAGCTCCCCAGAACCTGTCCTGCCACAGAGTTCGTACAGGTAGTCATTAACGACATAATTCTGCTGGAGCAGCCTATCAAGCATATACAAGGTGGAGTTTCAGCCCGTCGGGCAGTCACAGATCAGACGTCTGACGGGCAAGTGGTTTCGCCGCTCAACGTCAGCAAGGCAAGCCATGGCTGTGTAAGACCTTCTAAAATGGCCAAGGATTTCCCTGACCTGCCGGAAGACGTCCTGGACTGCAGGGTAGTTGGCAACAAATCGCTGTATGACTAAGTTCAGGACGTGTGCCATGCACGACACATGTGTCATTTTACCCTGTTTCAGCGCGCTCATAAGATTGGCACCGTTGTTGCACACCACTTTACCAACTGTCAAATTGAGCAGGGTTAGCCACTGATTAGCCTGTGACCGCAGATCAGAAAGCATTGCAGGATCGGTGTGGCTCTTGACTTCCAGGCACAACAGCCGCAGCAAAGCATGGCAACGTCTCACCTGGCACGTCGAATAGGTTCTGGGGAGCTTGGGGGGGTGCAGCAGAAGAGGCGGTAGAATAGCAGTGGATGAGGAGGGGTCAGCCGAGGAGGAGACAGAGGATGGAGTAGGAGGAGGAGAAGAAGAGGCAGGCCTGCATGCAATCCTTGGTGGTAAAACCAAATACACATGGGAGCCATGGGTTACATGCTTGACGGCCGTCAGAAGGTTCACCCAGTGGGTGGTAAAAGTTGTGTACCTTCCCTGCCCATGGTTGCTAGACCATGTGACTGTGGTCAGATGTATCTTTGCACCGACACTGTTTGCCAGAGATATTTTCACTTGCTGCTGAACGTGGCCATATAGCTCTGGGATGCCCTTCTGGTAGAAATATTTCCTTCCGAGGACCTTCCATTGCGGTGTGCCAATGGCCATACATTTTCTAAAGGCCTCGGAGTCCACCAGTTTATATGGCAGTAGTTGGTGGAATAGCAGTTCCAACAAGCCAGCGGTCAGCCGTTGGCCAAGAGGTATATCCGGTGTCATCTACTTTTTACTCTCGAACATTTGGGCCACGGTAGCATGCCTTCTGCCAGATGAGCGCGACGGCGGCATGGTGGAAGGTGGAGTGGACGACAAATGGGAGGATAGAGGAGAAGGAGAAGAGGCAGGACATGGAGCATCGGGAGTGTGGTTTGTGGTTTCTGGCGGTGTTGCTCCCACTGGGCTCGGTGATGGGAGGCCAGGTGTCTTCTTAAGGCGGTTGTCCCTAGGTGAGTGTTGGGCTTACCTCGATTTATGCGTTGACAGCACAGGCTACAGATGGCAACACTATTGTCAGCAGCTGGCACATTAAGAAAAGCCAACACTGCTGAGGCATGTGCCGGCGTCCTGGGAGCGCCAGAAGTGACCATGCATGATTGATGGCCCGATACAGATACATTTGCAGTCTGCTTTTTGCCTACTGTGCCCTGCGAGCTCTGCCTGCTTCTCCTCCCTCTCTGATGCTCCGTCTCTCACTCTGAACTCCCGTCCTCTTCCTCTCTTGTGGGCACCCACGTGACTTCCATCGACACGTAATCTTTGTCACCTTCAGCACCACTGACATTTGAGATCTCGGAGTAGGCAGCGACAGCAGGGAACTTCCTCCTTGGGCTGATCTGGTACTGTCGTCAGACCGCTGTGTGGTGGCCGTTCCTACCTCCTCTTCCTCATCCGATGTCAAGAATGGCTGCGCATCGGTAAGGAATGTTTGGGAAAGTGATTCCTCTGACTCAAGCGAATGGGCTATGGTGGTTGTGGTGGTGTATTTGGGGGTGCACACAGCAGAGAGTGAGGAGGGTGCAGATACAGAGGATGAGGAGGGTGCAGAAGCGGAAGGCTGAGTGAGCCACTCAACCAACTCTGATGCGCCCTTTGAAGTAATCGCACAAGCCTTCTCCAACCCCACTTAGGCTCCAGCCTGGTGCAACTGCCCGACCCCTACCACCACTGCGGAACGGCCTGCCTCCACCTCTGCCTGCCATTTTCAAAATGACCCTGTGCCTAAGTCCCTAGAAAAGAGCAGTATTTGTGTAAGTAGGTATATCGCAGGCCTCAATCAATATTTGGTGGAAACAGGTATATCAAACCCCTTAATCAGTATTTTGTGGAAGCAGTTATATCTCAAGCTTCAATCAATATTTAGTGGAAACAGGTATTTTGAACCCCTAATCATTATTTTATGGAAGCAGGTATATCACAGGCCTCAATCAATATTTGTTGGAAGCAGGTATATGAAACCCCTTAATCAGCATTTTGTGGAAGCAGGTATATCGAAGACCTCAATCAGTATTTTGTGGAAGCAGGTATATCAAACACTTTAATCAATATTTTGTTGAAGTAGGTATATCGAAGGCCTCAATCAATATTTGGTGGAAACGGGTATATTGAACCCCTTAATCTGTATTTTGTGGAAGCAGGTAAATTTCAGACCTCAATCAATATTTTGTGGAAGCAGGAATATCAAACCCCTTAATCAGTATTTTGTGGAAGCAGGTATATCACACCCCTCAACTATTATTATTTTTTTTGCCTCAACAGTTATATCACAGCACCCTGTTTATTTGGGGTAAAAGGTATATCACAGCCCTTTTATGGGGGCAACAAATATATCACACCTGTTGCAATTAGTTGTTCCAATAGGTTTTATCCTTCTATATAGCTGTGGTATCGCAGCAGAACCGCACACAACTGTTGCACAATACAAATGCACTATAATATACTTTATATGTTATAAAGTATATTATAAGTATATCACACTTATAATTAAGGACTGGACGGGTGTTAAAGACTGGTATAGATGTGCTATCGATAGGTGTAATAACACCTATCGATAGCACATCTATACCAGTCCTTAACACGTTCAGGACCTTGGACGAGAATGCTCGTCCTAACTTGCAGGTACTTAACCCACTAGGACGAACAATTTCGTCCTGCAGTAAAACGGTCACTGTGAGTAAACACGCAGAAGAACTGAGCTACTTGTAATTCTCCTTCTCTAGTGCTAAGGAGATCAAAGCTGTGGATTAGCCTGCCCTTCCTCCTCAGCTGCAGAGTTAACCCCTTCAGTACTCCTCACACATCCATAGTCCTTCCTTAGTGCTATGTTTGGGGAGCTGTGTGACCAGTAAATTTAATTTACAAAATGATCCAAACATGAAGTAGACATATGGGAAATGTAAAGTAAACTATTTTAGGAGGTATTACTATCTGTTTTAAAAGCAGAAAAATAAAAATTTTGAAAATTAAGAATTTTTCCATATTTTTGGTAAATTTGGTATTTTTTTATAAATAAAAATGAAATATTTTGACTCAAATTCACCACTGCCATGAAGTACAATGTGTGACGAGAAAACAATCTCAGAATGGCTTGGATAAGTAAAAGTGTTCCAAAGTTATTACCATATAAAGTAACACGTCAGATTTGCAAAAAATTGCCAGTTCTTTAAGGTGAAAAATGACAGGGTCCTTAAGGGGTTAAAAGGACTTATGGTGCCCTATTAGCTAGCATTTAGCGTCCCTAACAGCCTGTCCCTGCTCCACAAAGCAACCTCTCCCTACATTGGCAAAACACAGAAAGTAAAATGGCTGCCAGATCGGGTTCTTTTATAGGGTGGGAGTGTGTCCATGTGCTGAAACATCTCAATTGGCTGTCCTGTCCCACCTGATGGATGTGTCATGGATCAAAGTTCGGTGCAATGCAAAATAATATTGCGTACTCCCAAAGTTCGCCGTGAAACAACCGCCTGGTGAACCGCAAGGCCATCTCTATGCACTGCACTGTTGCAGTTATTTCTGGTGAAAGCTTGTAGCGGTCAGGAGAGGAAAAGACAGCAGGGCAGAGTTCAAATTCAGTACAGCAGACGAGTAGGCTGAAGCAGATACCGGCTTTATTAAATAACAAAATATAATGGCCGGAAAATCTGTTTAATAGTTTTGTGAGGATGCACCAGGGGCGCAATCGACAAATGACAGGAACAATGTTAACAAGTTTACACAAATTTACAGGAAGGGTAACTGATCCATGATATACTAAATGTGCTCCAACCAGCAAACACATAAAAATACAGGCACTCTCTTTTGATATTTTCCTGTCTGAACCCTGCTACTCAGGGCACGTTTCTACAACGCTCTGACTAAAGATTCCTGCTCTATGTCCTATCACAGTTTAGCACCGGTGCACACTCACAGTTCTGTAGGTAGCTGGGCAGAGATCAGTGATGTCACATTCTCCCACGAGGAAGCTGCATGTCTTGGTCTGGTACGTGGGAGCAGGTGTCGTCTGGCTACCTGATACAGTCGCTTGCATGTCCCAGCGCATTGTCTTTTTCTTTCTCTCTCTCTCTCTAGATTGGAGGTACAGGAATCCACATCAGTTCAGCTCTGCCAGGAGTCCCCCGTCCTCTGCCATGGTCCTGCTAACCTATAGCACGTTAGCTAGGCCCCGAGTCCTGTCACAAGTCTCTCAATTGGATGATATCACTCTTCTCAGAATTGCTTTTTAGTCTCTGTGGCTCTGTCCAACTGCAGCCAGACTCTCAGCTCACCACCAGCCAGGAAGACACACACCAGACAAAGCCGGGGAACTTGATACTCCTCCTACATCCTCTGGAACAAACAACTTCTTTTCTTTCTTACTCAAAGACACAGCAGCCTTTTGAGGCTGAAAGAAGTCATCACAGTCTGTGTAAAACATTGTCACTAGCAATTCAATGTTACTTGGTCATTCTAGGGGCGTATTACAGTAAAAAAATAAATAAATACATACGCACTGCACTGTTGCAGTAATTTCTGATGAAAGTGTATAGTGCCGCATTTCATTAAAATAAAAAATATATATACAAACTGCACTGTTGCAGTTATTTCTGGTGAAAGCGTATAGGGGCGTATTTCATTAAAATAAAAAATATATACAAACTGCACTGTTGCAGTTATTTCTGGTGAAAGCGTATAGGGGCATATTTCAGTACTCTAGGAAAAATATATTCTCAATGCATTTCTGTAGTTTATTCTGGCGAAAGCGTATAGTGACCTATTTCGGTCCAACAAGAAAAATATCTGCTAAGTTCACTTCTGCAGTTATTTCTGCTGAAAACGTGTAGCGGCGTATTACAGTAAAAAAAGAATAGATGCCGGATGACCGGGATGCTCCAGGACCTTCCCAGGAGCTGCTGTCAGGAGCAGCAGTTCATTTCTGAGACATCCGTATAGTGCAGGGGGAATCCGAAGACCCTTTCCATCTTCATGCTCCGTTATATGTGGTAAAATCTTTATTGAAGCATTTTGGTGGAAAAATAAATTTTATTCAGCGTTTAGGGCTGCACTTATATGCGTTAAAATCTTTTGTGAATTATTTCAGTGGAAAAACAAATTTCATTCAGCGTTCAGTACTGTAGTTATATGTGTAAAATCTTTTGTGACTTATTTCGGTGGGAAAAAAAATTGTATTCGGCGTTAAGTGCAGTACTTATATGTGGTCAAATCTTTTGTGAATTATTTCGGTGGGAAAAAAATTTGTATTCAGCGTTAAAGGGGTTGTCCGGGTTCAGAGCTGAACCCAGACATACCTCTATTTTCACCCAGGCAGCACCGCTGATTTGAGCATCAGAGCAGTTCATGATCCGATGCTCTCCTTTGCCCTGCGCTAAATCGCGAAGGGTAAAGGCATTTTCAGGAGTTTCGGTGATGAACTGGGCTCTCCATGGGGCTGCCAGGAAGCCTGGTGATGTCATCGGCACTGATGGGCGGGATTTAGCGTTGCCCTAGCCAGTTAAACAGCTAGGGCAGCGCTAAAGCATGCCCATCTGAGCCGGTGATGTCACGAACAGACTGCCGGGCAGAAGCCTCCTCCCGGGAGTGTGTTATTGCAAACAAAAGAGCCCTTGCCCTGCGCGATCTAGCGCAGGGCAAGGGAGCGCATCGGAGCATGAGATGAGATGCTCCGATGCTAACATTAGGGGGGCTGCCTGAGTGAAAATATGGGTATGTCCAGGTTCAGCGCTGCACTTATATGCGGAAAAATATTTTATGAATTATTTTGGTGGAAAAACAAATTTCACTCAGCGTTCAGCGCTGCAGTTATATGTGGTAAAATGTTTTGTGAATTATTTCGGTGACTTTGCTTTTAGCAATACTGATGGATTATTGAGCAAATGCTGACTGAGTGAAAGCTCAGCACGAACAGCCATTGATTTAACTGCCTATTCTTGTCTGCAAAACGGACAAGAATATGACAGGTTATACTTTGTTTGTGGGGCCACGGAACGGAGCAACGGATGCGGACAGCACACGGAGTGCTGTCCGCATCTTTTGCGGCCCCATTGAAGTAAATGGGTCCGCATCCGAGCCGCAAAAACTGTGGCTCGGATGCGGACCAAAACAAATACCGTGTGCGTGAGGCCTAGGGCTGAGTTGATACTTGAGTTATTTGGTCATTCACAGTACACGGATTCACATTATTATTTCACTACCAAAGCAGACTCCCATGCGTGTTACTGCAAGGCACAGTGTTCTAAACCACTATAAAGGCTCTCAGCAGCCAGGAAATAGACGTTTTTTAACGTGATTCAGCGTGAATAAATTCGGATCGAAGCAAATTTTTCCGAAAAATTTGGCGAACCGGCCGAATTGAATTTTTTTAAAATTCGCTCATCTCTAGTGTCACCTACAGCACTATATTCTTAGTCGCATATGGCAAATGGGATGATAGGTTCCCTTTTAACTAACATTTGCACACAATTTTTTATTTTTTTTTAATTGTTGTGCATTAAATGTTGAATGCCATTGTTAAATGCCAAAAGGGAAAAAAGAGAAAAAGCTTCCTTTGTTCAACAATCAGAAAATGTAACTGCAATGTAACTTTTTTAATTTCAGAAAAGGTCAAGTAAATAAAAATACAAGTAAACCTGTCTACAGGGATTCTGAGATAGAAGCATCAAGTCACATCATTGTATGCACACATCCTACACATATATCAATGGTAAATACCAAAAATTTGAAGGAATAAAAAACGAAACATCTTAAAGGGTTTCTGTCATGAAAAATAACGTTATATAACTGACTGACATTAGCGATGTGCTAATGTCAGTAGTACATAACAGTATGCTTTATAACTCCCTGCCTGTCGCCGTTCTTTTAAAATATGCTAATGAGCCTCTAGGTGCTATTAGGGTGTTGCTTCAGCACCTAGAGGCTCGGTCTATGCACTCTTTGGCATGCCCAGGTCCAGTGGATTGGCTTTTGAGTTCTCCTCAGTGTCCCGTAAATCCCGCACCTGCGTCGTCCCTTTTAGTATTTGGCGCAGGCGGAGGGAAAAATATCATATGACCTCAGGTGAACACTGTCAAAAAAATAAAATAAAAACTGTGCTAAAAAAACATTTGTTTTGTCACCTTACATCACTAAAAGTGCAACACCAAGCGATCAAAAAGGTGTATGCGCCCCACAATGGTGCCAGTCTAACAGTCACCTCATCCAGCAAAAAACGATACCCTTCATAAGACAATCACTCAAAAAATTAAAAAAAACTATAGCTCTCAGACTATGGAGACACTAAAACATGTTTTTTTTGTTTCAAAAATGATATTACTGTGTAAAACCCAAATAAAGAAAATAAAAGGTATACATATTAGGTATTGCCATGTCCGTAAGAACCTGCTCTATAAAAATACCACATGACCTAACCCCTCAGGTGAACACTGTAAAAAAAAAAAAAAACAAGGTGTCAAAAAAGCTATTTTTTTATTACCTTACATCATAAAAAGTGTAATAGCAAGCGATCAAAAAGTCATATGTACCCCAAAATAGTGCCAATCTCACCGTCATCTCATCCCGAAAAAATGATACCCAACCTGAGATAATCGCCTAAAAACTGAAAAAACTATGGCTCTCAGACTAAGGAGACACTTGACTAAAGCATGATTTGTAAAACCTAAATAAATAAAAGAAAGGTACACATATTAGGTATCGCCGCGTCTGTAAGAACCTGCTCTATAAAAATAGTACATTATCTAACCTGTCAGATGAACGTTGTAAATAATAAAAAATAAAAATGCTGCCAAAAATTTTCCATTTTAATAAATTTTTTCCCGTAACAAAGCAAGGGTTAACAGCCAAAAAAACCTCAATATTTATTGCCCTGATTCTATAGTTTATAGAAATGCCCCATATGTGGTTGTAAACTGTTGTATGGCCACACTGCAAAGCGCAGAAGGAAAGAAACGCCATATGGTTTTTGGAAGGCAGTTTTTGCTGTACTGTTTTTTTTACACCATGTCCCATTTGAAGCCCCCCTGATGCACCCCTAGAGAAACTACAAAAAGTGCCCTTATTTAAGAAACTACTTACCTCAATGTATTCAAAACTGATTTCACAAACTTTGTTAACCATTAAGTGTTCCAAAAGAGTTAATGGCAAATGGAGATGAAATTTCTGAATTTCTATTTTTTGTTACTTTGCCTCACAAAAAGTGTAATATAGAGCAACCAAAAATCATATGTACCCTAAAATAGTACCAACAAAAGTGCCACCTTATCCCGTAGTTTCCAAAATGGGGTCACTTTTTTGGAATTTCTACTCTAGGGGTGCATCAGGGGTTCTTCAAATGGGACATGGTGTCAAAAAAAAGGCTATCAAAATCTGCCTTCCAGAAACCATATGGCATTCCTTTCCTTGTGTGCCCTGCCATTTGGTCATATAGCAGTTTATGACCACATATGGGGCATTTCTCTAAACTAGAGAATCAGGGCAATGAATATTGAATTTTGTTTGGCTGTTAACCCTTGCTTTGTTACTGGAAAAAATTGATTTATTAAATAGAAAATTGCCCAAAAAATTGAAATTTGCAAATTTCATCCCCATTTGCCAATAACTCTTGTGCAAACACCTAAAGGGTTAACAAAGTTTGTAAAATCAGTTTTTAATACCTTGAGGGGTGTAGTTTCTTAGATGGGTTCACTTTTATGGAGTTTCTACTCTTGGGGTGCATCAGGGGGGCTTCAAATGGGACATGGTGTAAATAAACCAGTCCAGCAAAATCTGCCTTCCAAAAAACACACGGTGCTTCTTTGCCTCTATGCCCTACCGTGTGCCCGTACAGTAGTTTACGATCACATATGTGGTGTTTCTGTAAACTAAAGAATCAGGGAAATAAATATTGAGTTTTGTTTGGCTGTAACCCTTGCTTTGTTGCTGGACAAAATTTATTAAAATGGATAATTTGCCAAAAAAAAAAAACAGAAATTTTATCTCCATTTGCTATTAACTCTTGTGGAACACCTAAAGGGTTAATGACGTTTGTAAAATCAGTTTTGAATACCTTGAGGGGTGTAGTTTCTAGAATGGGGTCATTTTTGAGTGGTTTCTATTATGTAAGCCTCACAAAGTGACTTCAGACCTGAAATGGTCCATAAAAAGTGGGTTTTTGAAAATTTCTGAAAAATTTGAAGATTTGCTTCTAAACTTCTAAACCTTGTAACATCCCCAAAAAATAAAATGTCATTCTCTAAATGATCCAAACATGAAGTAGACATATGAGGAATGTAAAGTAATAACTATTTTTGTAGGTATTACTATGTATTATAGAAGTAGAGAAATTGTAACTTTGAAAATTTTTGGTAAATTTGGTATTTTTTTTTATAAATAAAAATGAATTTTTTTTACTCCATTTTACCAGTGTTATGGAGGACAATATGTGACGTAAAAACAATCTCAGAATGGCTTGGATAAGTCGCGTTTTAAAGTTATCACCACATAAAGAGACACTGGTCAGATTTGCAAAAAATGGCCTGGTCTTCAAGTTGAAAATGAGCCCGGTCCTTAAGGGGTTAAACCAGTGTATTTTTTATCTTTAGAACAAAAGTTAGGTAAATAGATTATTTTGAGTAGGCTCATGCATATGACGGCAACTATTAGAAGCCATACCCATCAAATAGTGATCCCTACTGTGCTTTGTTATAAAATTATTCTTTACTGGAAGTACTGCTGCATAATACACTATCTGACGCATGCCACCAACAGCATACAACTCCATATGATTCTATGAAATCACAGGTACAGTTGTGCCCCAAAGAAACCTTTACCTGTCATATAGTGACTCCATACCTGACAGTTGTACAGTGAGCTGCCATATTATTCCCAGGTACACTAGCCCTAATTTGTCTTCTAACGTCTATAGCCCGCATACCAAGGAAAGAATCTTTGCCTCTGCTAGCGGTGAAGGCTGGGTTGTGAAAGATCAAAGTAAGTGGGCTGAGTCTTCTGGCGCAAATGCCTCTCTGAGTCAGAGAATCCCACAATTTAGTTTGTCGAAATAAGGAGTTTTTTAATCAGTTGTGGACGAGCTTCAGGAACAATCCAAGGGGTGTATTTAAGAGGACGAGGATAAAGGGATTGTTCTAACCCTACCCATTGTTTTATTTCCCCATTGTACTGCCAATCAAGTAATCTCGTGAGGGTTGCCGCTGTGTGATATAACTTGAGATAAGGAAGGCCTACCCCCCCTTGAGACTTAGGTCTGATTAAAGTGGAGAATCCTATCCGAGGTCTAAGGTGTCCCCAAATAAATCGGGTGATTGCTGTTCTTAGTTTTTTCGAAAGAAGGATGAGGGTAGTGTTAGTGGAATGGTTTGGAAGATGTACAAGAATTTTGGTAAGATGTCCATTTTGAGGACGTTTATAAAGATGGTTGATGTCTAAACGGGAATGAGGTGAGGAGTCTGGCAAACTCACTCTGGGGGATAGATATGTGGGGAGTTCAGATTTTATGTAATTAACCTAGAAGTTGCTTAATTGGTCAAATCTTTCAAATTCACTTAGTATCGAGGGAAGGGATATGCGGGGCTGAGTAACATATAACAAGAGATCATCTGCGCATGATGCTACTTTATATTGGGGCCCCCTGAATGTGAAGCCATGTATTGATGAATTAAGGAGGAGAGCGTTGGCCAAGTGTTCCATCACTAGGACATACAACAACAGGGATACTGGGCATCCCTGTCTGGTTCAGTTTCTAATCGGTATGAAGGGGATAAGAGCCCATTAGAATTGGTCTAGAATATGGGGGTTAGAATATAGATTGCTAATTTTATGTTAAAACTTGGGTCCTAATCCGATTTGTCGTAAAGTGGAATCCAGGAAAGCCTGGGGACCTGGTCAAATGCCTTCTCGGCATCTACCGACAGCAGGCATAAAGGAGAAGCATCAGATTTCGCTATGTTAGTAAGAATCATGGTTTTAATCGTGTTGTCTCTTGCTTCCCTTCCACGTATGAAGCCTACCTGGTCCGTGTGTATTACCTTTGGGATTATAGTAGTTAACCTATCTGCAAGAATCTTAGAATATAGTTTAATGCCAAAGTTAATCAATAAGATTGGCCTATAGTTAGATGATACAGTGGGGTCCTTTCCAGATTTAGGTATTACACTGATGTGTGCCTCCAGCGATTGAGTAGTAAACGGGGACTCTGGGCCGATGCTATTAAAGACCTTTGTTAAAAAGGGGGAAATGAGGTGATTGAAGCGTTTGTAAAAAGTGGTTTCAAATCCATCGGGCCCTGAGCTCTTCCCTGACTATGAATTCTTGATAATTAGTCATCACATCTCTTTCAGAGAAGTCATTGTCTAGCCCTTCTCTGTCATGTTCAGATATTGTGGGTAATGCTGTGTCAGAGATTCATTCATCTATGCGCGTAGAAAGAGAAGAATGTGTCAAGTCTGAGAATTGGCCTTTGATGTTATAAAGATGGGAGTAATAAGAGCGAAATACCTGTAATATAGAAACTAGTTAAATTAGTTTGACATGACCAATTCCTCATGAAGCCACAGTGTTATACACTTATTTTCATTGAGGTACTCCAAGATAGCATCCCTTAGAAAACCTTCAAATAGTTTACCCACGACAGATGTTAAACTTACCAGATAGTTCCCGGGCTCTGTTTTTGACCCTTTTTTCATATTGGCACCACATTTGCTATGAACCAATGCTACGGAACATTCCCTGTCAGAATTGAGTCCTTAACCCCTTAAGGACCTAGGACGTACTGGTACGCCCTATTTCCCGAGTCCTTAAGGACCCAGGACGTACCGGTACGTCCTGACTTAAAATCTGTATTCCGGCGCCCCAGGGGTTAATTGGAACGGGATTTCGGCTGAAATCATTCAGCCGGCATCCCGTAACAATGCAGGGGGGGGTCATTTGACCCCCCCGTATCGGCGATCGCAGCAAACCGCAGGTCAATTCAGACCTGCGGTTTGCTGCGCTTTTTGCAGTTTCTGATCGCCGCGGTCCCTGACCGCGGGGATCAGAAACTTTAGAGTGGCTAAAATAAATATTTTTCACCCCCCCCTGCACCCCTGCACGATTTTATGCCGGAGGGTGGTGCGGGGGGGGTGTCGCAGGCGGTGGGGGCGTTGCGGGAGGCGGGCGGTGCGGCAGGCGGGATCGCGATCCCCCGCCCGCCTCCCCATGAACGATCGTTGGCTTCTAGTGGTTGTACCAGGGTGCTGGCACCCTGGTATAAACGGCTGACATCTGTGAAGATGTCAGCCGTTTAACCCTTTCCATACCGCTGTATGGAAAAAGTTAACTGTCATCGGTCAGGGAGCTCCCTCCCTCTCCATCGGGGGGCTGCTGTGCCTTTGCAGCCCCCCGATGGAGAGGGAGAGAGCCCCCAGAGAGCCCCCCTCAGCCCCGTGCTTACCCTTCCCCGTCTGCGAAGTTCTGAGCAGACGGGGAGGGTTCCCATGGCAACAGGACGCCTGCTCAGGCGTCCTGCTGTCCATGGTGCTGAACAGATCTATGCTGAAAGCATAGATCTGTTCAGTGTAAGTAAAATACAGTACAGAACAATATATATTGTTCTGTACTGTATTATACAGACATCAGACCCACTGGATCTTCAAGAACCAAGTGGGTCTGGGTCACAAAAATGTAAAAAAAAGTGAAAAAAGTTAAGATAAAAAAAAAAACATTTATCACTGAATAAAAATTAAAAAAATAAAATAAACTACACATATTAGGTATCGCCGCGTCCGTAACGACCTGATCTATAAAATGGTCATGTTACTTTCCCCGCACCGTGAACGCCATAAAAATAAAAAAATTAAAACTATGAGAAAATTGAAATTTTGCCCACCTTACTTCCCAAAAAAGGTAATAAAAGTGATCAAAAAAGTCGCATGTACGCCAAAATAGTACCAATCAAACCGTCATCTCATCCCGCAAAAAATGAGACCCTACTCAAGATAATCGGCCAAAAGCTGAAAAAACTATGGCTCTTAGACTATGGAGACACTAAAACATGATTTTTTTTTTTTTCAAAAATGAACTCATTCTGTAAAACATACATAAATAAAAAAAAAGTATACATATTAGGTATCGCCGCGTCCGTATCGACCGGCTCTATAAAAATATCACATGACCTAACCCCTCAGATGACCACCGTAAAAAAATAAAAATAAAAACAGTGTAAAAAAAGCCATTTTTTGCCATCTTACATCACAAAAAGTGTAATAGCAAGCGATCAAAAAGTCATATGCACCCCAAAATAGTGCCAATCAAACCGTCATCTCATCCCGCAAAAAATGAGACCCTACTCAAGATAATCGCCCAAAAACTGAAAAAACTATGGCTCTTAGAATATGGAGACACTAAAACATTTTTTTGGTTTTAAAAATGAAGTTATTGTATAAAACTTACATAAATAAAAAAAAATGTATACATATTAGGTATCGCCGCGTCCGCGACAACCTGCTCTATAAAAATACCACATGATCTAACCTGTCAGATGAATGTTGTAAATAACAAAAAAAAAACGTGACAAAAAAGCTATTTCTTGTTACCTTGCTGCACAAAAAGTGTAATATAGAGCAACCAAAAATCATATGTACCCTAAACTAGTACCAACAAAACTGCCACCCTATCCCGTAGTTTCTAAAATGGAGTCACTTTTTTGGAGTTTTTACTCTAGGGGTGCATCAGGGGGGCTTCAAATGGGACATGGTGTAAAAAAAAACAGTCCAGCAAAACCTGCCTTCCAAAAACCGTATGGAATTCCTTTCCTTCTGCGCCCTGCCGTGTGCCCGTACAGCGGTTTACGACCACATATGGGGTGTTTCTGTAAACTACAGAATAAGGGCCATAAATATTGAGTTTTGTTTGGCTGTTAACCCTTGCTTTGTAATTGGAAAAAAAATATTAAAATGGAAAATCTGCCAAAAATGTGAAATTTTGAAATTGTGTCTCTATTTTCCATTAAATCTTGTGCAATACCTAAAGGGTTAACAAAGTTTGTAAAATCAGTTTTGAATAGCTTGAGGGGTGTAGTTTATTACATGGGGTCACTTTTATGGAATTTCTAATCTAGGGGTGCATCAGGGGGGCTTCAAATGGGACATGGTGTCAAAAAACCAGTCCAGCAAAATCTGGCTTCCAAAAACCAAACCGCGCACCTTTCACTCTACGCCCTACTGTGTGCCCGTACAGTAGTTTACGACCACATATGGGGTGTTTCTGTAAACGGCAGAGTCAGGGCAATAAAGATACAATCTTGTTTGGCTGTTAACCCTTGCTTTGTTAGTGGAAAAAATGGGTTAAAATTGAAAATTAGGCAAAAAAATAATGAACTTCTCAAATTTCATCCCCATTTGCCAATAACTCTTGTGCAACACCTAAAGGGTTAACGACGTATGTAAAATCAGTTTTGAATACCTTGAGGGGTGTAGTTTCTTAGATGGGGTCACTTTTAGGGAGTTTCTCCTCTAGGGGTGCATCAGGGGGCTTCAAATGGGACATGGTGTCAAAAAACCAGTCCATAAAAATCAGCCTTCCAAAAACCAAACGGCGCACCTTTCCCTCTACGCCCCGCTGTGTGGCCGTACAGTAGTTTACGGCCACATATTGGGTGTTTCTGTAAACGGCAGAGTCAGGGCAATAAAGATACAATCTTGTTTGGCTGTTAACCCTTGCTTTGTTAGTGGAAAAAATGGGTTAAAATGAAAAATTTGACAAAAATATGAAATTCTCAAATTTCCTCCCCATTTGCCAATAACTCTTGTGCAACACCTAAAGGGTTAACAATGTATGCAAAATCAGTTTTGAATACCTTGAGGGGTGTAGTTTCTTAGATGGGGTCATTTTTGGGTGGTTTCTATTATGTAAGCCTCGCAAAGTGACTTCAGACCTGAACTGGTCGCTAAAAATTGAGTTTTTGTAAATTTCTGAAAAATTTCAAGATTTGCTTCTAAACTTCTAAGCCTTATAACATCCCCAAAAAATAAAATATCATTCCCAAAACAATTCAAACATGAAGTAGACATATGGGGAATGTAAAGTCATCACAATTTTTTGGGGTATTACTATGTATTACAGAAGTAGAGAAACTGAAACTTTGAAATTTGCTAATTTTTTTCAAATTTTTGGTAAATTAGGTATTTTTTTGTGCAAGTGTCATGAAGTACAATATGTGACGAAAAAACAATCTCAGAATGGCCTGGATAAGTCAAAGCATTTTAAAGTTATGAGCACTTAAAGTGACACTGGTCAGATTTGCAAAAAATGGCCTGGTCCTTAAGGTGAAAATGAGCCCGGTCCTTAAGGGGTTAAATATCAGTATGTCTGTGAAGGTTCTTATTTATCCAGGTCATGGTATATATGTAAAGAATAAATCAAGGCAACTGGACTTACTGTAGATTTCCTGAAAACGTTTCACTCGTTCTTCACTCGTTCAACTAACTCAACGATTTATTTGGGGACACCTTAGCCCTCGGATAGGATTCTCCACTTTAATCAGACCTAAGTCTCAAGGCGGGGGGGGGGGGGGGTAGGCCTTCCTTATCTCAAGTTATATCACACAGCAGCAACCCTCACGAGATTACTTGATTGGCAGTACAATGGGGAAATAAAACAATGGGTAGGGTTAGAACAATCCCTTTATCCTCGTCCTCTTAAATACACCCCTTTGGATTGTTCCTGAAGCTCGTCCACAACTGATTAAAAAGAACGCCCTATTTTGACAAACTAAATTGTGGGATTCTCTGACTCAGAGAGGCATTTGCGCCAGAAGACTCAGCCCACTTACTTTGATCTTTCACAACCCAGCCTTCACCGCTAGCACAGGCAAAGATTCTTTCCTTGGTATGCGGGCTATAGACGATCCTCACTTTTACCACCTTCTGTTAGGGAACCCTTTGCCTTTTTTAGATCCGCGGATCTCATGGCTGGAATATGAACAACGGAAGTCATATATTTTCTCTGGAGGAGAGCAGTGCGCTTTTGGGACATCTCTGACGGAGACTGAAAAATTGTTTACTCTGTCCTCTCCGCCGACACACTTGATCTCTCAACTATACCGAAATCTATTGGCAGATTCTTATCGAGACACTCCAGGCTTTGTCTCAGACTGGGAGCAAGAATTAGGAACTGACATTGAAGGTACTGACCAGCAAAAAGCCTTCATATTCTCTCATAAGCTTTCTATGGCATGTTCTGCACAGGAAAAGAACTATAAGATTATGTCACGCTGGTACAGGTATCCAGTTAGACTACATAGGATCTTTCCTGCGGTCTCTGAGTTTTGCTGGAGATGAGGCACAATGTTACATGTATGGGGGGGGGGGGGTGTGAATTGATCAAACCATTTTGGGATAAGGTTTCACTCGCTCAGAATTGAGAAAGCTCATTGGAAGAACCAGTGAAACGTTTTCAAGAAATCCACAGTAAGTCCAACAACTTCTAGGGAGGTAAGAGAATAGGGTTTACAGCACAGGCCCGAGGTTCCTGAGGCTGGGGGTCGTCCTTGTCAGGACGAGTGCCCCGACTACAGCCACTGAGGTTTTGACACCTATTAGACCAGGCCAAGTAGGGTGAGTATACAGGGTGAGTTAGGGTCCGGACTAATAGGCTCCTCCCCAGGGTACCACCCTCCTCCACTATAACAGGCAGACTGGCCTCATTTGCTGATATAGACCCATAGCGCTCCCTATCTTCTAATAGTGTAGATTTATACACCATACTGTCTCATTTATTTTATATGACCTAAATAAAAGTTATATATTAACCTAAATACAACAAGGCATCCTCAGTTCCGTATTTCTATTATTGAGACCACTGAGAATACAAATAGGAGGTCCACCTACTGTAGATCCCTAATATAAATTCTTGGTCTATATATATAAATTGAACTCTCTCATATTAACGACCTCATTATGCTTTGCCGCCTTGTCTATTTTGTTTAGTAGTAGATTTTCTGTGGAGTCTGTTGTTTTTGCCTCCATGTATTTCTACCCACAGTAACTCCACATATTCATTTCCCTCACTTATATCTTCCAAGAATGTGGATTTCAGACAGGATTTTATATAAAAGCCAACTCCTCCCCATCTATGGTTTTTATGATACTGTTCTAGTCTCTCCCTTCATTCTACCCCCAGTTCCATTACCTCTTCCCAGGTCTCTATCTGCACTATCTTCCCCTCCTATAATGTAATCACCCTCCCCCCAGTCCCCAGTTTAAACAATCCTCCAACCTTCTAGCTATATTCTCCCCCAAAACAGCAGCACCTTCCCCATGGAGGTGCAGCCCATTCTTACACTAGAACCTGTAGCCAACTGAAAAGTCAGTCCAGTTCTCCAGGAACCCAAACACCTCTTCCCTACACCAGTTCTCGAGCCACTTGTTAATCTCCCTACTCTCCCTCTGCCTTTCTGGTGTGGCTTGTGGTACTGGTAGTATTTCAGAAAATGCTGCCTTTGAGGTTCTTACCCTTAGTTTGTAACATAAATCCGTCAAATCATTTCTAAAGACCCTTCATTTACCTCTAATTTTGTAATTGGTTACAATGTGGACCGTGACCAATGGGTCTTTCACTGCCCCTCCAAGTAATCTATCAAGACAACACACCGTTTGACGATCCCAGATGATTCCCACTACTATCGCCTGTCTGGCCTGCCCTGCTCTGCTTTTCCCCTGCTTACTAAAGCTGACATTCTCTGGCTGGCAGAGGAATTGTCTTGCTGCAGCAGTGCTCTCCATGAACTGACATCTCCCTCATATGCCAATCTTGCTAACTTGTTGGGGTGTCAGATTAGGGCTAGCATCCCTGGCACTCTTCCCTGTACCCTGCTTTCTAACTGTTACCCAGCTGGCTACCTCACTTTCCTGATCCTCCATGCTACCACCCTCCTCTGCAAGTACCCCATACAGTGCCTGCTCATTGAGCAGCAAACTCTTTTCCAAATTGTTAACACATCTCAATATCGAAAGTCACTGTGATAACCATAATAAAAGTCATAATTCCATCAGTAATGCTATTTAGTTATCACATAGATGTGTGCTAGGTTCTTACCACATGTAAATCACTGAATGTCAGAAATTACATGATGTGTAGTATGTCACATGACTGATGCTATGTTTGAGTTATGCCATGGATACATTATACAGGACTGATATCTGGACCATTCTACTGCATGTACAGGTCAACTGTCTCATATGAAAATGGTATATATGCAGAATTTTTATTACATGTATATTAGAAAATGGTATGCTCTGCAATTATATAAACAAATAAGTAAAACATTTAAATAGAAACTGAAATACTTCTTTAAGTACTATGCCTCTCGTGTATTTTCCCTGCAGAGAGATGCTCCTTTGCATCCTGCCTGTTGACAGTAGCATCAGAGTGGAAAGAAGACTCACTGCTGCCCTTTATTATGGAAAGAAGATTTTTCTCTAGAAGTCTTATTTTAAATTAGTTAAGTTACAAACTGAACACTATAATTAGAGATGAGCAAATTTTAGAAAAATTTGGTTCGATCCAAAAATATTTGCGGCAAATTTAGTTAGCCATATACGACTAATAATATAGTGCTGTAGGTGACACTAGAGATGAGCGAATTTTAAAAAATTCTATTCGGCCGGTTCGCCAAATTTTTCGGAAAAATTTGCTTTGATCCGAATTTACTCGCGCTGAATCACGTTAAAAAACTGCTATTTCCTGGCTTCAGAGAGCCTGTATAGTGGTGTAGAACACTGTGCATTGCAGTAACACACATAGGGAGTCTGCTTTGGTAGTAAAATAATACTGTGAATCCGTATGACAGGCAGATGACAGGCGTCGCTCTTAGAATCACTGCACATTTCACTTATTTGGGCAGTCACGGTGCCAAATAACTCAAGTATGAACTCAGCCTTACAGGTCGATGTTAGCGTCAAGAAGAAGCGCACTCCTTTTACACCGTCATAAGCTGATTCTACATAGATGCCTACAGAACCTGTTCTATTAAACACTTAAACAAGTAGAGCCCCCCGACAGAGTGACGAGGGTGTCAGCAGTAAGTTTGTGTCAACGTCACTGATTATTTTGCCCTTCCTCTGATTTGTCAGAGCAATAACCCACAAAAAAACGGATCCTGTCTGTAAAGCATCCGCCTTGACGAGGTCAGCATTTAATCAGTAATCCATCAGTATTGATAATGCAAAAAAAAAAAAAACAGGAGTGGATCTAAAACAGAAATGACACGTGAACGGAATATTAGCATGTCTTCTGTGTTTTGTACCCACTCCTGATTTTAACTACCAAATCACAAGCCATTTCTGATGGGACCATACAGGTCTTACAGCAGCTACACAGACAGTATCTGTTGTTGTCACGCCTTGACTTGTGAATGTGCGGAGGTCTGTCAGGCTGGATGCACATGTCTGACTTCTCTGTTTGTTTTGATTTGGGTTTAAGCTGGATCCACATTCCTCAGGTGTACAGGGTTTCATTGTTAGTGAGGCTATTTATCCCTCCTTCCCCCAGTGGCCTGTGCGGGTTATAGTTAATTCCTGGGACCTCTTGATATGTGATGGATCGCCTGCTCCAGATCTGCTCAAGATAAGTCCTCTCCTTTATTTCCCTTTGTGTGTTTTATCTAGGCCTCTAGGGAGACGCTTGCTTCCTCCTGGTTTGAAGAAGCAGGTTGCCTCTTCCCTTTTACCTGCTGCTTAGGGTTTGCCCAGGGTGTTTAGGTTTAGGCACAATGGCATGTGCATATCCACCATTAGGGTATGCACATGGGCACAGCAGTTTAGGGAAACTTTTAGGGATCGCAAGGAGGCGACCCTTTTCTCCCTAGCTTTTGGGCCTAGTCATTTGTTCTGTTTGTTTTCCTGTGTTTGGTTATTTCCCCGCTTATCTACCTATCGTGACATTATAACCCGCCGAAAAAACTGTCATATCCCTGCTGTTTGTGAAATGGAGGCTATGGATGCCTGGGTTAATCGCAGGAAGAGATTATCGCTGGAGGTTGCTGATCTCTGCAGTTCTGTTGCGCGGTGTCAGAATGCTCTGGTGTCTGGCGCCGTTGGAGGAAATCAGGTCTGCTTAGAGCCTAAAGTCACTCTCCCTAAAAGGTTCTCAGGGGGTGGTGATGACTTTATTCGGTTCAGGGAGTCCTGCAGGTTGTATTTTCATCTGCGGCCGATGTCATCTGGTGACGAGAATCAAAGAGTGGGGATCATTATATCTCTGCTCAAAGGGGACGCGCAGTCCTGGGCTTTTTCTCTGCCATGGTTCACCATCCCTCCGGTTGGTGGATGAATTTTTTAGAGCCTTGGGCTTGATTTATGATGACCCAGACCGGGTCTCTATGGCTGAATCTAAGCTGCGCAGTTTGTTACAGGGAGAACGTACTGCAGAGTTGTATTGTGCAGAATTTAGAAGATGGGCAACTGACTCGGGGTGGAATGATCCTGCACTCAGTCAATTTTGTCAAGGGCTATCTGAAAGGTTGAAAGATTCCCTTGCTTTTCATGAGTATCCGGATTCATTGGAGATGGCCATGTCTTTGGCAGTGCAGCTTGATAGACGTCTTAGAGAGAGGTATAAGATTCCTCTTGAGCAGGGGGTCCTGTCTGTAAGTGGAACCGTCCCACCTAGTCCCCGGGGTAATATGACTTTTGAATCTGGGGAAGGAGAGGAGCCTATGCAGTTGAGCCAGATTTCCTTTTGCTCAGGTGATAGGGAGTTTAGGAAGCTGAATAAGCTATGTTACTTCTGTGGAAAGTGTTTGTGCGTGTCCTCTTGTTAAACCTCAAAGCGGTAATGAAAAACTACGGAGGTATTCACATAAAGAGAAAAAAAAAGACTTCCCTGACTCTTGGTAGTGTGAATGGGGAGTCTGAGTAAGCAAATATGCATTCTCCCTGCAATACCCGTTTCCTCCTGCCTGCCATGGTGGCGCTAGACTCAGGAAATTTTGATTTTGAGGTATTTGTTGATGGTGCGGGGGTAAACCTTATTGATTTTCAGTTCCTCCAAAATCTTGGTTTTAGAAGTGTCACTTTAGATAAAGAGATGATATGAGTAAGACTCTTTTGTGAGAGAGGCGAGGAATCAATAGCAAACACAGGTATCTACCTGTGTTTGCTATTGATTCCTCCTCTCTCACAAAAGAGTCTTACTCATATCATTCATGACATTCAGTTAAGGGTGGGTGATTCACATGTTGAGTCCATTTCTTGTTTTCTTATGAAGGGCTTGCCTGCTCTGATGGTTCTGGGTTTACAGTGGTTGATAAAGCATAACCCTACTATTGACTGGCAAACAAGACAAAACAGTAGTTGGAGTGAATTTTGTTCGGACAACTGTCTTTGTGCTTCTATCTCAGGGGTGTCAACTACGGTCCTACCTCAGTTTCTCTCAGATTTTGCGGACGTATTCTCGGAGGGTGGAGCTCAGGAGCTGCCTCTCCATCGAGAATATGATTGTCCGGTCAATCTCATCCCTGGAGCTAAACTGCCAAAATCTCGACTATACAACCTTTCCCAACTCGAAAGAGAAGCTATGCGGAAGTATATTGCAGAGAGTTTGGCAAAGGGACATATTAGGCCATCTAAGTCCCATGTGGCCGTCGGCTTTTTTTTGTAAAAAAGAAAGACGGATCACTTAGACTGTGTTTAGATTTCTGGGAATTGAATCTCATTACGGTCCGTGATCCTTATCCCCTTCCTTTGATTTCTGATCTATTTGATCAAATTGTCGGAGCCAAGGTGTTCTCCAAGTTGGATATAAAAGGAGCTTATAATCTGATCGGAATTAAGGAAGGAGATGAGTGGAAAACGGCCTTCATTACACCCGAAGGTCATTTCGAGAATCTTGTCATGCCCTTTGGTTTAACTAATGCGCCAGCGGTCTTTCAGCGATTTGTCAATGATATTTTCCATCATTTAGTGGGAAGGTTCATTGTTATTTACCTTGATGATATACTAATTTACTCACCCGATTTGGAGACCCATCAGGATCACGTGAGACAGGTGTTGTTGATCCTTCGGGAGAATAAATTGTATGCAAAATTGTTAACCCCCACACCAGGAATATGATTGTCGTATCAATCTCATTCCCGGAGCAAAGTTGCCCAAATCTAGGTTATATAACCTTTCTGAACCCAAAAGAGCGCCCGTGCGAGAGTATATTGCCGAAAGTTTGGCTAAGGGACATTAGACCTTCCAAGTCCCCAGTGGCAGCAGGGTTTTTCTTTGCAAAGATGAAAGACGGAGCTCTTAGGCCATGTCTGGACTTCCATAAACTCATTCGGATTACGGTCCGTGATTCGTACCCCCTTCCTTTGATTCCTGACTTGTTTAACTAGATTGTTGGTGCCAAGGTGTTCTCCAAGTTGGACCTAAGGGGGGCATATAATCTGGTCAGGATCAAGGAAGGGGATGAATGGAAGACGGCGTTTAATACCCCAGAGGGTCATTTTGATAGTCTGGTCATGCCGTTTGGGTTAACTAATGCTCCTACGGTTTTTCAGCATTTTGTTAATGATATCTTTCATCATCTGGTGGGGAGGTTTGTTGTTGTGTATCTGGGTGACATACTAATTTATTCTCCAGATATGGAGACTCATCAGGATCACATGAGACAGGTGTTACAGATCCTAAGAGAGAATAAATTGTATGCTAAGATGGAAAAGTGTGTACTTGCAGTTCAGGAAGTGCAATTCCTGGGTTACCTACTCTAATCTTCAGGTTTTCGAATGGATCCAGAGAAAGTCTGTGCTGTGTTGGACTGGGATCGACCTGAAAATCTGAAAGCGCTTATGCGGTTTTTGGGGTTCACCAACTACTACCGTAAATTTATTTTGAACTACTCGACTGTGGTTAAACCTTTAACGGACATGACTAGGAAAGGTTAGGATGTCTCAGTCTGGTCTGATGCAGCATTACAAGCTTTTTCTGTGGTGAAAAAATGTTTTGCTTCTGCTCCTATATTGGTGCAACAGGATGTGTCACAGACATTTATTGTGGAAGTTGATGCATCGGAGGTAGGGGTAGGAGCAGTTTTGTTGCAGGGTCCTTCACTTAGTAAATGGCGCCCATGTGCATTCTTCTATAAGAAACTCTCGGCTGCAGAAAGGAATTATAATGTGGGTAATAGAGAGTTCCTGGCCATTAAATTGGCTTTCCAGGACTGGCATCATTCGTTGGAAGGCACAGTTCATCCCATTACTGTGCTTACTGATCACAAAAATCTGGCTTACCTGGAGTCAGCTAAACGACTGAACCCAAGGCAGGCCTGATGGTCGTTAGTGTTGAGCACGAATATTTGAATTGCAAATTTTAATCGCAAATATCGCCACTTCGAAAATTCCTGAATATTTAGAATATAGTGCTATATATTCGTATTTCCGAATAGTGTTGAATATTCTAATTGCGAATTTATCTCAAATTTATCTCCTTATACTTGTGCAAAAGCTAAGGTGACACATACTCGGCTTTCGGCCTTCCGGATCTTGCCCATCCCACCCCGACTCATTTATCTATGGATTTTATCACAGATCTACCGAATTCTTCAGGAAAAACTGTAATTTTGGTGGTTGTTGATCGCTTTAGTAAAATGGCACACTTTATAGCATTGCCAGGTCTACCTAATCCTAAAACTCTGGCACAAGTGTTTGTCGATAACATAGTGAAATTACATGGTATTCCTTCTGATGTCGTGTCTGATAGGGGGACTCAGTTTGTTTCCAAATTCTGGACGGCGTTTTGTACTCGTCTGGGGGTAAAATTGTCCTTCTCTTTTGCTTTTCATCCTCATTCGAACGGACAGACTGAGCGCACTAATCAGAATCTGGAGACTTATTTCAGATGTTTTGTCTCGAAGTACCAGGAGGAGTGGTCTTAATTTTTGTCTTTAGCCGAGTTAACCATAAATAACCATAAACAGGAGTGAAATTCTAAATAATCTGAAAAAAATGGGCAACAAATATAAACGTATGGCTGACAAGAAATGTCTGAATGGTCCGGACCTGAGAGTGGGTGATTCTATGTGGCTTACCACAAGAAACATTAAGTTGAAAGTACCTTCTTGGAAGTTAGGTCCAAGGTTTATTGGTCCATATATGATCACTGCCATTATTAACCCAGTAGCCTTTTGTCTTGAACTTCCTCAGGCTTTGAAGATTCATAATGTGTTCTATAAGTCTTTGTTGAAGAGATATGTTGAACCTGTTTAACCATCCTCCTTGCCTCCCGCTTCTGTCATGGTGGACGGTAGTCTGGAATTTCAGATCGCCAGGATAGTTGACTCCCAATCTCCATAGTGCCTTTTTCACTGGAGGGGTTACGGACCTGAGGAGAGGATGTGGGTTCCAGCGGCCGACGTTAATGCTAGTCGTCTGGTGCAAACCTTTCACAGAGCTCATTCGGATAAAGCCGATCCTGGGTGTCCAGAGGCCACCCGTAGAAGGGTGGGTACTGTCATGGTCTCTCCTGTGATTGGGGTCAGAAGATCTGAGAGACTGGCTGCACGTGATGTGATCTGACAGCCTCTTTGGTTTAACTTTTTTCTGTGTTGTTGCTGGGTATGACCACACCTCTTGTCTCAGGTGTAGCTTAAGTGGTCAATCCAACTCCTCTATTTAGTCTGGTCTCACCCATCATGCTATGCGGTTGCATCATGCTATGCGGTTGATAGCTCCTTTCTGGTTGTGGAAGTGCTGGTGTTGGTTCTCCTCTAAGTCCCTGCGGGCTTGGGCTCTTTGAAATATTTGCCTATCCATCAAAGTTGTTTTTCTGTGGATTGGAAACAATGGCAAAAGTACCAAAAGTATGGTTTGAACAATGTTGTAGTGCACAACATCATTTTAGCATTAGATATGGTATATATGCTGAAAATAGGTGACAGAGTCAGCCTTCCTTTAAGAGTAATTATATGAAAAGTTTTCTACTTTATACTTCACCTACCATAATATTGACAGTGAAAAAATAATTTTTCTGGGTTGCATATTCAGTTAAAAAGCTGGTCAGATTGTTAGTTTGCCACTTGCATTGTAATGAGAGAACTTTGTGCTTGTATCCGTCCAATAAACACAAACAGCACTGCTCATTATTAGAGATGTCGCGAACATCAAATTTTTAGTTCGCGAACGTCGAACGTGAATTTCCTCAAATGTTCGCGAACGGGCGAACCGCCATAGACTTCAATAGGCAGGCGAATTTTAAAACCCACAGGGACTCTTTCTAGCCACAGTAGTGATGGAAAAGTTGTTTCAAGGGGACTAACACCTGGACTGTGGCATGCCGGAGGGGGATCCATGGCAAAACTCCCATGGAAAATTACATAGTTGACGCAGAGTTGGGTTTTAATCCATAAAGGGCATAAATCACCTAACAATCCTAAATTTTTTTGAACAACGTGGTTTAAAACATCCAGTGTGTGTATACGATCAGGTATGATGTTGTATCAATTAGGTAGTGTAAGGGTTACGCCCGCTTCACAGACATTGACAGACCAAACTCCCCTTTTAATGCACCGCAAACAACCGCAAACAGTCCATTTGTCTAACCGCAAACTCCCCATTTGCACAAGGTTGGATACCAAGCTAGCCATGTCCTGTTGATGTCATTGAAGGTTTCTTCCTCCAGCCAGCCATGTACAACACCAAGGGTCCCCGAAAGGTGAATTGAATTGATTTTTCGAACGGGGAGATGGTTAGAAAAACGCTGGCTCCCTCCCCTTTGTTTGAATCCATGGTCACTGCGTCTGCGCCGTGCAATTTACTCTCACACCCGATATGAGTGTTATTTTCTGTAGTTCTCTTCTCATCAGTTTAATCCCTGTTACGTCCCCAATCTGGGGTCCATTTATTGAATAGATTTTTCGAACGGGGAGATGGTTAAAAAAAACGCTGGCTCCCTCCCCTTTGTTTGAATCTACGGTCATTGCGTCTGCGCCGTGCAATTTACTCTCACACCCGATATGAGTGCTATTTTCAGTAGTTCTCTTCTCATCAGTTTAATCCCTGTTATGTCCCCAATCTGGGGTCCATTTATTGAATTGATTTTTCGTACGGGGAGATGGTTAAAAAAACGCTGGCTCCCTCCCCTTTGTTTGAATCCACGGTCACTGCGTCTGCGCCGTGCAATTTACTGTCACACCCGATATGAGTGTTATTTTCTGTAGTTCTCTTCTCAACAGTTTAATCCCTGTTACGTCCTCAATCTGGGGTCCATTTATTGAATTGATTTTTCGAACGGGGAGATGGTTAAAAAAACGCTGGCTCCCTCCCCTTTGTTTTAATCAACGGTCACTGCGTCTGCGCCGTGCAATTTACTGTCACACCCGATATGAGTGTTATTTTCTGTAGTTCTCTTCTCAACAGTTTAATCCCTGTTACGTCCTCAATCTGGGGTCCATTTATTGAATTGATTTTTCGAACGGGGAGATGGTTAAAAAAACGCTGGCTCCCTCCCCTTTGTTTGAATCCACGGTCACTGCGTCTGCACCGTGCAATTTACTCTCACACCTGATATGAGAGTTATTTTCTGTAGTTCTCTTCTCATCAGTTTAATCCCTGTTACGTCCCCAATCTGGGGTCCATTTATTGAATAGATTTTTCGAACTGGGAGATGGTTAAAAAAACGCTGGCTCCCTCCCCTTTGTTTGAATCCACGGTCACTGCGTCTGCGCCGTGCAATTTACTCTCACACCTGATATGAGTGTTATTATCTGTAGTTCTCTTCCCA
The DNA here is from genome assembly GCF_905171765.1 of Bufo bufo. Taxonomy (NCBI): domain Eukaryota; kingdom Metazoa; phylum Chordata; class Amphibia; order Anura; family Bufonidae; genus Bufo; species Bufo bufo. The sequence continues at coordinate 213,623,953 of NC_053389.1, forward strand.
TCAGTTTAATCCCTGTTATGTCCCCAATCTGGGGTCCATTTATTGAATTGATTTTTCGAACGGGGAGATGGTTAAAAAAACGCTGGCTCCCTCCCCTTTGTTTGAATCCACGGTCACTGCGTCTGCGCCGTGCAATTTACTGTCACACCCGATATGAGTGTTATTTTCTGTAGTTCTCTTCTCAACAGTTTAATCCCTGTTACGTCCTCAATCTGGGGTCCATTTATTGAATTGATTTTTCGAACGGGGAGATGGTTAAAAAAACGCTGGCTCCCTCCCCTTTGTTTTAATCAACGGTCACTGCGTCTGCGCCGTGCAATTTACTGTCACACCCGATATGAGTGTTATTTTCTGTAGTTCTCTTCTCAACAGTTTAATCCCTGTTACGTCCTCAATCTGGGGTCCATTTATTGAATTGATTTTTCGAACGGGGAGATGGTTAAAAAAACGCTGGCTCCCTCCCCTTTGTTTGAATCCACGGTCACTGCGTCTGCACCGTGCAATTTACTCTCACACCTGATATGAGAGTTATTTTCTGTAGTTCTCTTCTCATCAGTTTAATCCCTGTTACGTCCCCAATCTGGGGTCCATTTATTGAATAGATTTTTCGAACTGGGAGATGGTTAAAAAAACGCTGGCTCCCTCCCCTTTGTTTGAATCCACGGTCACTGCGTCTGCGCCGTGCAATTTACTCTCACACCTGATATGAGTGTTATTATCTGTAGTTCTCTTCCCATCAGTTTAATCCCTGTTACGTCCCCAATCTGGGGTCCATTTATTGAATTGATTTTTCGAACGGGGAGATGGTTAAAAAAATGCTGGCTCCCTCCCCTTTGTTTTAATCAACGGTCACTGCGTCTGTGCCGTGCAATTTACTGTCACACCCGATATGAGTGGTATTTTCTGTAGTACTATTCTCATCAGTTTAATCCCTGTTACGTCCCCTATCAGGACGTGTATTGAATGGATTTTAGACAACCGCAAACAGTTGTCAAAAGTTGACAAACTCCTTGCAGAAATGTGATTTATCTGTGTGCGTCCTTCTTGTTACTTCCAATTTGGGGCACTGCGCGTGTGTCGTGCAATGTACTCTGCCAAACGGTATGAGTGGTGTGTTAACTATTCTTATCAGTTTAATCCCTGTTACGTCCCCTATACGGGGATTTGTGTTGAATTGATTTTAGGAACCGGGAGATGGAAAAAGCAGCTTGGTCGGTCCTCTTACTCCCAAGTTGGGGCACTGCGCATACACAGAGCAATGTGCTGTGACACCCTATAGGAGTGGTGTCTTAACTAGTACTATTCCTATCAGTTTAATCCCTGTTACGTCCCATATCAGGGATTGCTTTTTGTGAAGAAAAAAAAAAAGGCCGGGTACCTTCGACTGCCTTCACAGTGACAGACCAAACTCTGATACACCAAACTGAATTGATTTTAGGAACCGTGAGATGGAAAAAGCAGCTTGGTCGGTCCTCTTACTCCCAAGTTGGGGCACTGCGCGTGCACGGAGCAATGTGCTGTGACACCCTATATGAGTGGTGTCTTAACTAGTACTATTCCTATCAGTTTAATCCCTGTTACGTCCCCTATCCGGGGACGTGTGTCGAATTGATTAACCATTGTCGAATTAATGAACCATTACGACATCCTGAAATAATTTAGTTCTGAGCTCTGTACTTGCTTTGCATTGGAATTGATGAGGATTTTTTAAACTGTCTGCATTATTTCTAATAAACTATTAAGAGACTTTATTATGATTTTTTTATTTTATGTATTAAAAACCCATACAACTTTAAAAAAAATAAAAAATTTATGTTTTTTCTATGAAAAATTATCCAGCCGATCGCTTTTGGTCTGATCATAATGAAGCAATGGCCTTATCATCTGGGGTGTGGCAACATTGCCAACACACTCATAGAGGTGATGATCGCTTCATTGTGATACGCAAGCCCCTTCACCACAACAAGGTAACGATCACGAAGGGGAATTGACACTTGTATGTGCCTTTTTTTTTGTTTTTGCAGCCACAGTGCAGCACCAGAGGACAGAAAAATTAGGCATGTACACATGCCTGAAAAATAATCGTATTGTTGCAGCCGCTGTTGTAGCAGTGGCCGGAAAAATTTATGTTTTCCAGGCAGAAAGGTGACTAAAACATTGCGGCTTGAACCCTAGTTGGTGGCGGAGAATTCACGAAAGTAATCCGGTATGCAGACATTAAATACAGCAGCGTGGGGACCATTTTGAGGCCAAGGCATGTCATCAGGCCTTTTGTTAGTCAAACGTATCCCCCACTGTCAGTACCTTCGGGATCCATGTCTCATTCATCTTAACCACCTCCGGACCGCCTAACGCACAGATGCGTCCGGAAGGTGGTTGATTCATTCCTCCTGGACGCATCAGTGCGTCATCTCGCGAGACGCGAGATTTCGGTCAGAGCCAGCCGCGCATGCGCATCGCGGGCCGGCAAAAGTTAAAGTACAAGTTCGTCACCAGCCTGCCAGCAACGATCATTGGCTGGCAGGCTGGCGATTTTCAAAAAAACGAATCACAAGCCGTATAACAGATCATATTAGTAAATATGATCTGTTATATGGCTTATCTGCTCCTCTGCTGGTCCTTTTTGTCGGTTGGATCCAGCAGAGGAGCAGACTGAACTGTGAGTAGCACAAACAGTACACTTTAGCCCCAGATCACCCCCCTGCACACCAATTAACCCTTTGATCACCCCTTTGATCGCCCCTGTCAATCACTAGTGAAAGGAAAAAAGTGATCAGTGTAAACTGTCACTTTTTTTTTTTACTGGTATTGACTGTTAGGTTTTAGGGATAGTTTAGGCCCCTTGGTTAGGTAGTTTAGGGATCAGTTAGCGCCCAGCCCACCGTAGTCACTTATTCGCTGTTTAGCGTATCGCTAATCAGCATTTGTACTTTTATAGTATCTGTAAGTGATCAAAACTGATCACGGTCAGATCTATAATTGTATTATTGTCACCTTAGCTCGCCCTCCACCCAAAACGCAGTGTTTGCCCGATCAGCCCTATCAGGACGTGTATTGAATGGATTTTAGACAACCGCAAACAGTTGTCAAAAGTTGACAAACTCCTTGCAGAAATGTGATTTATCTGTGTGCGTCCTTCTTGTTACTTCCAATTTGGGGCACTGCGCGTGTGTCGTGCAATGTACTCTGCCAAACGGTATGAGTGGTGTGTTAACTATTCTTATCAGTTTAATCCCTGTTACGTCCCCTATACGGGGATTTGTGTTGAATTGATTTTAGGAACCGGGAGATGGAAAAAGCAGCTTGGTCGGTCCTCTTACTCCCAAGTTGGGGCACTGCGCATACACAGAGCAATGTGCTGTGACACCCTATAGGAGTGGTGTCTTAACTAGTACTATTCCTATCAGTTTAATCCCTGTTACGTCCCATATCAGGGATTGCTTTTTGTGAAGAAAAAAAAAAAGGCCGGGTACCTTCGACTGCCTTCACAGTGACAGACCAAACTCTGATACACCAAACTGAATTGATTTTAGGAACCGTGAGATGGAAAAAGCAGCTTGGTCGGTCCTCTTACTCCCAAGTTGGGGCACTGCGCGTGCACGGAGCAATGTGCTGTGACACCCTATATGAGTGGTGTCTTAACTAGTACTATTCCTATCAGTTTAATCCCTGTTACGTCCCCTATCCGGGGACGTGTGTCGAATTGATTAACCATTGTCGAATTAATGAACCATTACGACATCCTGAAATAATTTAGTTCTGAGCTCTGTACTTGCTTTGTATTGGAATTGATGGGGATTTTTTAAACTGTCTGCATTATTTCTAATAAACTATTAAGAGACTTTATTATGATTTTTTTATTTTATGTATTAAAAACCCATACAACTTTAAAAAAATAAAAAATTTATGTTTTTTCTATGAAAAATTATCCAGCCGATCGCTTTTGGTCTGATCATAATGAAGCAATGGCCTTATCATCTGGGGTGTGGCAACATTGCCAACACACTCATAGAGGTGATAATCGCTTCATTGTGATACGCAAGCCCCTTCACCACAACAAGGTAACGATCACGAAGGGGAATTGACACTTGTAAGTGCCTTTTTTTTTGTTTTTGCAGGCACAGTGCAGCACCAGAGTCCAGAAAAATTAGGCATGTACACATGCCTGAAAAATAATGGTATTGTTGCAGCCGCTGTTGTAGCAGTGGCCGGAAAAATTTATGTTTTCCAGGCAGAAAGGTGACTAAAACATTGCGGCTTGAACCCTAGTTGGTGGCGGAGAATTCACGAAAGTAATCCGGTATGCAGACATTAAATACAGCAGCGTGGGGACCATTTTGAGGCCAAGGCATGTCATCAGGCCTTTTGTTAGTCAAACGTATCCCCCACTGTCAGTACCTTCGGGATCCATGTCTCATTCATCTTAACCACCTCCGGACCGCCTAACGCACGGATGCGTCCGGAAGGTGGTTGATTCATTCCTCCTGGACGCATCCGTGCGTCATCTCGCGAGACGCGAGATTCCGGTCAGAGCCGGCCCGCGCATGCGCATCGCGGGCCGGCAAAAGTTAAAGTACAAGTTCGTCACCAGCCTGCCAGCAACGATCATTGGCTGGCAGGCTGGCGATTTTCAAAAAAACGAATCACAAGCCGTATAACAGATCATATTAGTAAATATGATCTGTTATATGGCTTATCTGCTCCTCTGCTGGTCCTTTTTGTCGGTTGGATCCAGCAGAGGAGCAGACTGAACTGTGAGTAGCACAAACAGTACACTTTAGCCCCAGATCACCCCCCTGCACACCAATTAACCCTTTGATCACCCCTTTGATCGCCCCTGTCAATCACTAGTGAAAGGAAAAAAGTGATCAGTGTAAACTGTCACTTTTTTTTTTTACTGGTATTGACTGTTAGGTTTTAGGGATAGTTTAGGCCCCTTGGTTAGGTAGTTTAGGGATCAGTTAGCGCCCAGCCCACCGTAGTCACTTATTCGCTGTTTAGCGTATCGCTAATCAGCATTTGTACTTTTATAGTATCTGTAAGTGATCAAAACTGATCACGGTCAGATCTATAATTGTATTATTGTCACCTTAGCTCGCCCTCCACCCAAAACGCAGTGTTTGCCCGATCAGGCCTGATCGGTCGCCCACACGTGCATTCACCCACGCCCGCCCCGCCGCAGTGACAAAAAATATATATTTTTTTATCACTGCACATTCACTTTACACGCACTGCGGCGATAAAAAAATCTGTTTTGATATTTTTTATCAACCGCAGCGGCCTCCGGTACTTCGCTAGCCTCCCCTTTGTAAGACAGGCTTGCTTTTTTTCTTGGGTAGTCTCAGGGAATACCCCTAAATTTAGTAGTCCAAATGTCAAACAGGGGGTATTCTTCTGAAGAGGCCTACAGGATTCTGACCCAGTCGGATGAGGAGTGGGAACCCTCATCTGACGAATCTAGCGGGTCAGAATATGAACCTGTAGAAAGCAGTGGCTCTCTGACCCAAAGTTCGGACGAGGAGGCTGAGGTCACTGATAGCACCAGGCGTACCCGGCCCCGTGTCGCTAGACCACAGGTTGCGCAGGATCCGCTTCAAGAGCCGCAGAGTGGGGCTGGCGCTGCCGGATCACGTGGTGAGGCATACACCAGCAGCGCAGCCCTTCCTGGACCTAGTACCAGCACTGCCGTACAACATGGTGAAGTAGCGAGCACCAGAAGGGCAGTTGAAGCTGGTACGGTGGCACGTGCAGTAGTTACCCCGTCGCAGCCACCGCACAGACAGGCCCGTAGAGCCCCTAGAATCCCTGAGGTGCTGGCAAACCATGATTGGCAGTCACCAACTTCAGCCGCACCATTAGTTCCCCCTTTCACCGCCCAGTCTGGAGTTCGGGTTGAGACGGCTCAGATCGGTTCGGCCCTGGGATTTTTTGAGCTGTTCTTAACTGCGGAGCTCTTAGACTTAGTTGTGGCAGAAACAAATCGGTATGCCACACAATTTATAACCGCCAACCCGGGAAGCTTTTATGCCCAGCCTTTCCGGTGGAAACCAGTCCAAGTTTCCGAAATTGAAATTTTTCTGGGCCTTCTCCTCAACATGGGTCTAACTAAAAAGCATGAATTGCGGTCATATTGGTCCACGAACCCAATTCATCACATGCCCATGTTCTCTGCTGCTATGTCCAGGACACGATTTGAGACCATCCTGCGTTTCCTGCATTTTAGCGACAACACCACCTCCCGTCCCAGAGGCCACCCAGCTTTTGACCGGCTCCACAAAATTTGGCCCCTCATAGACCATTTCAACCAGAAATTTGCAGATTTGTATACCCCAGAGCAAAACATCTGCAGAGACGAGTCCCTAATACATTTTACCGGGCGCCTTGGCTTCAAACAATACATCCCAAGCAAGCGTGCCCGGTATGGGGTCAAATTGTATAAGCTCTGTGAAAGGGCCACAGGCTATACCCACAAATTTTGTGTCTATGAGGGAAAAGATTAGACCCTGGAGCCGGTCGGTTGCCCTGACTACCTGGGGAGCAGTGGGAAGACAGTCTGGGACTTGGTGTCACCCTTATTCGGCAAGGGGTACCATCTTTATGTGGACAATTTCTACACAAGTGTGGCCCTCTTTAGGCATTTGTTTCTAGAACGGATTTGCGCCTGTGGCACCGTGCGACCTAGTCGCCGGCGCTTCCCCCAATGGCTCGTTACCACCCGTCTTGCAAGGGGGGAGAGGGCTGCCTTGTGTAACGAAGAACTGCTCGCGGTGAAATGGAGAGACAAGCGTGACGTTTACATGCTCTCCTCCATTCACGCGGACACGACAATCCAAATTGAGCGAGCAACCCGTGTCATTGAAAAGCCCCTCTCAGTCCACGACTATAATTTGCTCATGGGAGGGGTGGACTTCAATGACCAGATGTTGTCTCCGTATTTAGTTTCCCGCAGAACCAGACGCTGGTATAAGAAGGTGTCTGTATATTTGATTCAATTGGCTCTGTATAATAGTTTTGTTCTCTACAGTAAGGCTGGGAGAACACGATCCTTCCTCAAATTCCAGGAAGAGATCTAGGGGAACCTCCTGTATCCAGAAGGTTCCGTGGCCCCATCCACCAGTGTAGTTAGCCGTCTACACGAGCGACATTTCCCCAATGTCGTTGCTGGTACCTCAACCCAACCGTCATCCCGAAAAAGATGTGGTGTCTGTAGAAGGAGTGGAATAAGGCGTGACACCCGCTATTTCTGTCCTGACTGTCCTGACCACCCTGCCCTATGCTTAGGAGAGTGTTTCCGGAAGTAACACACACAGGTCCACCTAGCATAGGGATCACATCTCACCAGGACAGGCACACAGGGCTATTAGGGCCCATTCACTCACAGCTGCTGCAAACGTCTCCTTTCACATGGGACAAAGTGCATAACGCACTTCGCCACATCTTTGGGCGATTTGCGCTTTGCACATTGACCCATGGGGAAGGAGAGGTTTGTTCTATAAAGGTAAAAAAAAAAAAAAAAAAACACTAGTAAGCAAAAAGGTTAATGTTCAGTTCAAAAAGTTAAAGTTTATATGTTCTCTTCCAAAGTTAATAAAATTATTGTGTTGCGGCCTGGTTTTTTCTTTTTTTTTTATACCTTCCAGGTGGACCAACCGATCGACTAGCTGCAGCACTGATGTGCATTCTGACAGAAGCATTGCGCTGCTGTCAGATTACACGCAAGTCGGTGTATGCGGCGCTGCAAGACGAGATTTCTCCTCTGCAGTAAAAGATACGTTTGCCGAGGCATATGAGCTGAGGAGGTGGCGGTGTTCCTATGCTTTGGCAAACACTTTGTATATAAAAAAATAAATAAAAAAATCCCGGCAATGATTTATTCATCCACATCGATTGATTTGAATGGAGAAATCTGGTTTGCCAGGGCATACGAGCTAAGTGGGTATGGATGTTTTGCGGACGCCTTTCCCCTCCTTTTTTTTTTTGGCAGAGATTTTTTCATCCACATTGATCGATGCGAATGAAGAAATCTGTGCCGTTCATTTTTTTCTTTCAGCCCAGAGGCTGAACGGAAAAAAAAAATCTCATTACATGTATGCTCAATATAAGGAGAATAGCAGAAACTCCTAATGCTGGCCATACATGTAATGATTGCGGAGACCCTCAAATGCCAGGGCAGTACAAACACCCCACAACTGACCACCTTTTGGAAAGAAGACACCCCAAGGTATTCGCTGAGGGGCATATTGAGTCCATGAAAGATTTAAATTTTTGTCCCAAGTTAGCGGAAAGTGAGACTTTGCGAGAAAAAAAAAAATTATAATAATTTCCGCTAACTTATGCCAAAAAAAAAAATTCTATGAACTCTCCAGGCCCCTCATTGAATACCTTGGGGTGTCTTCGTTCCAAAATGGGGTCACATGTGGGGTATTTATACTGCCCTGGCTTTTTAGGGGCCCTAAAGCGTGAGAAGAAGTCTGGGATCCAAATGTCTAAAAATACTCTCCTAAAAGGAATTTGGGCACCTTTGCGCATCTAGGCTGCAAAAAAGTGTCACACATGTGGTATCTCCATACTCAGCAGAAGTTGGGCAATGTGTTTTGGGGTGTCATTTTACATATACCCATGCTGGGTGAGATAAATATCTTGGTCAAATGCCAACTTTGTATAAAAAAATGGGAAAAGTTGTCTTTTGCCAAGATATTTCTCTCACCCAGCATGGGTATATGTAAAATGACACCCCAAAACACATTGCCCAACTTCTGCTGAGTACGGAGATACCACATGTGTGACACTTTTTTGCAGCCTAGGTGGGCAAAGGGGCCCACATTCCAAAGAGCACCTTTCGGATTTCACCAGTCATTTTTTACACATTTTGATTTCAAACTTCTTACCACACATTTGGGCCCCTAGAATGCCAGGGCAGTATAACTACCCCACAAGTGACCCCATTTTGGAAAGAAGACACCCCAAGGTATTCGCTGATGGGCATAGTGAGTTCATGGAAGTTTTTTTTTTTTGTCACAAGTTAGAGGAATATGAGACTTTGTAAGAAAAAAAATAAAAATCATCATTTTTCGCTAACTTGTGACAAAAAATATAAAATTCTAGGAACTCGCCATGCCCCTCACGGAATACCTTGGGGTGTCTTCTTTCCAAAATGGGGTCACTTGAAGGGTAGTTATACTGCCCTGGCATTCTAGGGGCCCAAATATGTGGTAAGAAGTTTGAAATCGAAATGTGTGAAAAATGACCGGTGAAATCCGAAAGGTGCTCTTTGGAATGTGGGCCCCTTTGCCCACCTAGGCTGCAAAAAAGTGTCACACATGTGGTATCTCCGTACTCAGCAGAAGTTGAGCAACGTGTTTTGGGGTGTCATTTTACATATACCCATGCTGGGTGAGAGAAATATCTTGGCAAAAGACAACTTTTCCCATTTTTTTATACAAAGTTGGCATTTGACCAAGATATTTATCTCACCCAGCATGGGTATATGTAAAATGACACCCCAAAACACATTCCCCAACTTCTCCTGAGTACGGCGATACCACATGTGTGGCACTTTTTTGCAGCCTAGGTGGGCAAAGGGGCCCACATTCCAAAGAGCACCTTTCGGATTTCACCGGTCATTTTTTACACATTTTGATTTCAAACTTCTTACCACACATTTGGGCCCCTAGAATGCCAGGGCAGTATAACTACCCCACAAGTGACCCCATTTTGGAAAGAAGACACCCCAAGGTATTCGCTGATGGGCATAGTGAGTTCATAGAAGTTTTTATTTTTTGTCACAAGTTAGTGGAATATGAGACTTTGTAAGAATAAAAAATAAATCATCATTTTCCACTAACTTGTGACAAAAAATAAAAAGTTCTATGAACTCACTATGCCCATAAGCGAATACCTTAGGGTGTCTACTTTTCGAAATGGGGTAATTTGTGGGGTGTTTGTACTGTCTGGGCATTGTAGAACCTCAGGAAACATGACAGGTGCTCAGAAAGTCAGAGCTGCTTCAGAAAGCGGAAATTCACATTTTTGTACCATAGTTTGTAAACGCTATAACTTTTACCCAAACCATTTTTTTTTTTTACCCAAACATTTTTTTTTTATCAAAGACATGTAGAACAATAAATTTTGCGAAAAGTTTATATATGGATGTCGTTTTTTTTGCAAAATTTTACAACTGAAAGTGAAAAATGTCATTTTTTTGCAAAAAAATCGTTAAATTTTGATTAATAACAAAAAAAGTAGCAGCAATGACATACCACCAATTAAGCATACTACCAATTAAGCATATTTGGTGATGTGCATCTCTGTAATGAGAAGGGGTGTGGTCTAATGACATCAACACCCTATATTAGGTGTGCATAATTATTAGGCAACTTCCTTTCCTTTGGCAAAATGGGTCAAAAGAAGGACTTGACAGGCTCAGAAAAGTCAAAAATAGTGAGATATCTTGCAGAGGGATGCAGCACTCTTAAAATTGCAAAGCTTCTGAAGCGTGATCATCGAACAATCAAGCGTTTCATTCAAAATAGTCAACAGGGTCGCAAGAAGCGTGTGGAAAAACCAAGGCGCAAAATAACTGCCCATGAACTGAGAAAAGTCAAGCGTGCAGCTGCCAAGATGCCACTTGCCACCAGTTTGGCCATATTTCAGAGCTACAACATCACTGGAGTGCCCAAAAGCACAAGGTGTGCAATACTCAGAGACATGGCCAAGGTAAGAAAGGCTGAAAGACGACCACCACTGAACAAGACACACAAGCTGAAACGTCAAGACTGGGCCAAGAAATGTTTCAAGACTGATTTTTCTAAGGTTTTATGGACTGATGAAATGAGAGTGAGTCTTGATGGGCCAGATGGATGGGCCCGTGGCTGGATTGGTAAAGGGCAGAGAGCTCCAGTCGGACTCAGACGCCAGCAAGGTGGAGGTGGAGTACTGGTTTGGGCTGGTATCATCAAAGATGAGCTTGTGGGGCCTTTTCGGGTTGAGGATGGAGTCAAGCTCAACTCCCAGTCCTACTGGCAGTTTCTGGAAGACACCTTCTTCAAGCAGTGGTACAGGAAGAAGTCTGCATCCTTCAAGAAAAACATGATTTTCATGCAGGACAATGCTCCATCACACGCGTCCAAGTACTCCACAGCGTGGCTGGCAAGAAAGGGTATAAAAGAAGAAAATCAAATGACATGGCCTCCTTGTTCACCTGATCTGAACCCCATTGAGAACCTGTGGTCCATCATCAAATGTGAGATTTACAAGGAGGGAAAACAGTACACCTCTCTGAACAGTGTCTGGGAGGCTGTGGTTGCTGCTGCACGCAATGTTGATGGTGAACAGATCAAAACACTGACAGAATCCATGGATGGCAGGCTTTTGAGTGTCCTTGCAAAGAAAGGTGGCTATATTGGTCACTGATTTGTTTTTGTTTTGTTTTTGAATGTCAGAAATGTATATTTGTGAATGTTGAGATGTTATATTGGTTTCACTGGTAAAAATAAATAATTGAAATGGGTATATATTTGTTTTTTGTTAAGTTGCCTAATAATTATGCACAGTTATAGTCACCTGCACACACAGATATCCCCCTAAAATAGCTAAAACTAAAAACAAACTAAAAACTACTTCCAAAAATATTCAGCTTTGATATTAATGAGTTTTTTGGGTTCATTGAGAACATGGTTGTTGTTCAATAATAAAATTAATCCTCAAAAATACAACTTGCCTAATAATTCTGCACTCCCTGTATAGGGGCTGAGGTGGTTAATGAAGATGAGGTAATCAACACTTTTTTGACTGAAGCGACTTATCTTGTCAGTGACAATGCCTCCTGCTGCACTGAAGGTCCTTTCTGACAGGACACTTGAAGCGGGGCAGGCCAGAAGTTCTATCGCAAACTGGGATAGCTCAGGCCACAGGTCAAGCCTGCACACCCAGTAGTCAAGGGGTTCATCGCTCCTCAGAGTGTCGATATCGTCAGTTAAGGCGAGGTAGTCTGCAGTCGAGTCGTTCTCTAAGGCTGGATCCCGAAGGGCTGTGGCGATGTGTAGGACTGAAAAAGCTCTGCATGTCCTCCATCAACAACACATCTGTAAAGCGTCCTGTCCTTGCCGCCGTGGTCGTGGTAGGAGAAAGATTACTTTCACCTCTTCCCCAGTTACATTCCCATTGTGCTGTGACATCCCCCTTATAAGCTGTGTAAAGCATATTTTTTAGTTTGGTTTTGAACTGCTGCATCCTTTCCGACTTTCAGTAATTTGGTAACATTTCCACCACTTTCTGCTTATACCGGGGGTCTAGTAGTGTGGCCACCCAGTACAGGTCATTCTCCTTCATCCTTTTTATACGAGGGCCCCTTTAACAGATATGACAGCATGAAAGACCCCATTTGCACAAGGTTGGATGCCGAGCTACTAATTTCCCGTTCCTCGTCCTCACTGATGTCATTGACGGTCTGTTCTTCCCCCCAGCCACGTACAACACCACGGGTCCCAGATAGGTGACAACAACGAGTTCCCTGGGATGCCTGCTGTGGTTGGTCTTCCTCCTCCTCAAAGCCACATTCCTCCTCTGACTCCTCTTCCTCATACTCCTCTTCCAGCGTTGCCGCAGGTCCGGCAAGCGATGATGACAAGGCTGTTTCTGGTGGTGATGGTGACCACAACTCTTCCTCTTCACGCTCATCTAGAGCCTGATCCAGCACTCTTCGCAGGGCACGCTCCAGGAAGAAAACAAATGGGATGAGGTCACTGATGGTGCCTTCGATGCAACTGACTAGGTTTATCACTTCTTTAAAAGGACGCATGAGCCTACAGGCATTGCGCATGAGCATCCAGTAACATGGCAAAAAGATTCCCAGCTCCGCAGAGGCTGTCCTAGCACCCCAGTCAAACAAATACTCGTTGACGGCTTTTTCTTGTTGGAGCAGGCGGTCGAACATTAGGAGTGTTGAATTCCAATGTGTCGGGCTGTCGCAAATCAAGCGCCTCACTGGCATGTTGTTTCGCCGCTGAATATCGGAAAAGTGCGCCATGGCCGTGTAGGAACGCCTGAAATGGCCACACACCTTACTGGCCTGCTTGAGGAAGTCCTGTAAGCCTGGGTACTTAGACACAAAGCGCTGTACGATGAGATTCAACACATGTGCCATGCACGGCACATGTGACAACTTGCCCAAATTCTATGCCGCCAACAAATTGCTTCCATTGTCACACACCACTTTGCCGATCTCCAGTTGGTGCAGGGTCAGCCACTGATCCACCTGTGCGTTCAGGGCGGACAGGAGTGCTGGTCCGGTGTGGCTCTCTGCTTTCAGGCAAGTCAACCCCAAGACAGCGTGACACTGTTATATCTGGAATGTGGAATAGCCCCTGAGGAGCTGGGGGGATTCAGTTGATGTGCAGTCAGACGCCGCAGCAGAAGAGGTCTCAGCCGAGGAGGTTATCGAAGAGGATGGAGTAGGAGGAGTAGAGGAGGTGGCAGTAGGCCTGCCTGCAAGTCGTGGCGGTGTCACCAACTCCGCTGCAGAGCCACGCATTCCATGCTTGTCAGCCATCAGCAGGTTGACCCAATGCGCAGTGTACGTATATATACAGTACAGACCAAAAGTTTGGACACACCTTCTCATTCAAAGAGTTTTCTTTATTTTTATGACTATGAAAATTGTAGATTCACACTAAAGGCATCAAAACTATGAATTAACACATATGGAATTATATACATAACAAACAAGTGTGAAACATCTGAAAATATGTCATATTCTAGGTTCTTCAAAGTAGCCACCTTTTGCTTTGATTACTGCTTTGCACACTCTTGGCGTTCTCTTGATGAGCTTCAAGAAGTAGTCCCCTGAAAGGGTTTTCACTTCACAGGTGTGCCCTGTCAGGTTTAATAAGTGGGATTTCTTGCCTTATAAATGGGGTTGGGACCATCAGTGGCGTTGAGGAGAAGTCAGGTGGATACACAGCTGATAGTCCTACTGAATAGACTGTTAGAATTTGTATTATGGCAAGAAAAAAGCAGCTAAGTAAAGAAAAACGAGTGGCCATCATTACTTTAAGAAATGAAGGTCAGTCAGCTGAAAAATTGGGAAAACTTTGAAAGTAAGGGCTATTTGACCATGAAGGAGAGTGATGGGGTGCTGCGCCAGATGACCTGGCCTCCACAGTCACCGGACCTGAACCCAATCGAGATAGTTTGGGGTGAGCTGGACCGCAGAGTGAAGGCAAAAGGGCCAACAAGTGCTAAGCATCTCTGAAAAATCCTTCAAGACTGTTGGAAGACCATTTCAGGGGACTACTTCTTGAAGCTCATCAAGAGAACGCCAAGAGTGTGCAAAGCAGTAATCCAAGCAAAAGGTGGCCACTTTGAAGAACCTAGAATATGACATATTTTCAGTTGTTTCACACTTGTTTGTTATGTATATAATTCCACATGTGTTAATTCATAGTTTTGATGCCTTCATAGTCATGAAAATAAAGAAAACTCTTTGAATGAGAAGGTATGTCCAAACTTTTGGTCTGTACTGTACCTGCCCTGACCGTGCATTGCAGACCAGGTATCAGTGGTCAGATGGACCCTTGCCCCAACACTGTATGCCAGAGATGCCATGACTTCCTTTTCAATAACAGAGAAGAGGTTTGGGATTGCCTTTTTTGAAAAAGAAAATTAGTCCGGGTACCTTCCACTGTGGTGTCCCAATAGCGACAAATTTTTTGAAGGACTCAGACTCCACCAGCTGGTATGGTGAAAGCTGGCGGGCTAAGAGTTCCGTCAAGCCAGCTGTCAGACGCCGGGCAAGGGGGTGACTCTGTGCCATTGGCTTCTTACGCTCAAACATTTCCTTGACAGACACCTGACTGTGGGCAGAGGAGATGGAACTGCTGAAGGTGAGAGGCGGAGTGGCGTGTGGTTGAGAGGGGGCAAGGAGGACAGCAGTGGTTGACGTGGCTGAAGATGCTGGACCAGGAGGAGGATGGTGGCTTTGAGTTTGTGTGCTGCTTGTACTCATGTGTTGATCCCATTGGCGTTTGTGATGTGAGATTATGTGCCTTCGCAAAGCAGTTGTACCGAGGTGGGTGTTGGACTTCCCACGACTCAGTTTCTTTTGGCACAGGTTGCAAATGGAATTGCTGTTATCAGAGGCAGACACACAAAAAAAATGCCACACTGCTGAGCTTTGCAATGACGGCATTCAGGTGGTGGCAACAGCATGCGTTGATTGGCGTGCTGTCTGGCTGACCCCGGGAGCCGATACAGGCTGTCTGACTGTGCCACTAGCTCCTTGCGACGACCTCCCCCTGCTTCCAACTCGTCTCCTCCTTCTCTCTGTCTCCTTCTGAACTTTCCCCCTCTTCTTCTTCTCTTCGAGCAGGCACCCACGTGGCATCCACGGACACATCGTCATCATCAACCACTTCACTTGTATCTGACACCTCAGCAAAGGAAGCAGCAGCGGGTACAACTTCATCATCATCATCATCATCATCATCATCACACTATTCAGCACTATCTTTATAAATATAGAATTTAGGTCATGTATTTTTAAAAGGTACTATAATACAATGGATTGGTTTTCATAGTCTTATGACACCTGAGTACCACTTATGACTTCTGCTGAGTACCACAGTGGTCTCTTCCTTTTTTTGGTTTTACTGACAAGTAGGGTTAAGCGAACCAGAACTGTAAAGTTCGGGTTCGTACCGAACTTTAGGATTTTTTGGACCCCGGACCCGAACCCGAACATTTCAGTAAACGTTCGGGTTCAGTGTTCGGCGATTTTATGGCGCTTTTTGAAAGGATGCAGAGCAGCCAATCGACAAGCGTTTAACCCTGTGCCCTTAGAAGCCATCACAGCCATGCCTACTAATAGCATGGCTGTGATTGGCCAGTGCAGCATGTGACCCACCCTCTATATAAGCGGGAGTCATGTAGCGCTGCACGTCACTCTGCTGTTACTAGTGTAGGATAGAGGATGCTGCTGCTGTGAGGGAGAGAATAGGAAAAAATCTTTAATCAGAAGTGCTTGTTAACTCAGCGATCTACCTAGATTTAGTTTTGTGTGTGCAGTGCACAATCTTTTTACCCTGCCCTGAGCCCAGCGACACAGAAAAATAACTTTTATCCGTCTGTTAGTTAGGTGGATGGTAGCGGCCATTTTATGCAAGCTCAGTGCACCAGCACAGCATATGTGCTTTTGTGACATTCAAATCCAAGCTTGAAATACTGCAATAATAATTTGGGTTTACAAAAACACCCATTTTTGGCAATACACTCCATCTGGGGCTTCTGCCACATTATTCAGTGTGCAATTTAAGCTAGAAATACAGCTATATTAAAAGAATTTCTGGCCCTAAATGACAATAATTATTGGAGTCGGAGAGGGATCACGACGCTGTCACATATTTACACCGCTGGTAAATTAAAACCCATAGCGGAAATATTTCACGAGACACCAATTACGGTTCTAAACTATTATAGATATGCACAACTTAAGCATGCACTCGCACATACGCGGAATAAAATTCTTCAAATACCCGTCACGCAGTCACTTTTAGTTTTCTGTTATACGTCATATGGGAAAAAAATTAAGGTTTCACAAATCTATGCTAGATTACAAAAGGATTTAGGCACGGTTATTAAATTTAAAAGTGTTGGAAAATGGGAAGCAGATTTAGGGTTATGTAATACACTTCAGTGGCGTGAAGTATACCAAAACACTAAAAAGGTCTCCCTCACTAGTCAACATCGGCTGATACAGTTTAAAATCGTACATCGGTTATATTATACTCCGGGACTCCTCTAAAATGTACAAGAATAAAGAAAAATAATTTTGTTGTCTGAAATGCCTTTGCCCGGAGGCCGGATATGTTCATATGTTATGGAGTTGTCCGGTTATTAATAATTTCTGACAAAGTATATTTCAGGGTATAGGGTCAAGAACTAATAATAAACCTGCCCCCACGATGGAATTAGCCATAGTTAAATATAAACTATCAAAAGGCGAACAGCTTCGATGACTGAAGGGGCTTTTATTGGCTAAGGAATTAATTCTTAGGAATTGGGTGATGGATAAGGCCCCAACCCTGGTAGAATGGGAAAGATACATGCATAGAGTAAAGGAATTTGAGCGCATTAAATGTAAAGGGGAAAAACATCAGACATTATGGGAGGGAACTTGGCTGGAGTGGAGCTGATAAGGGAGGCCCGGGCGGAATTACCCACGTACTTATGGCGGAATCGGTATGAATTGTAGGTTTGCATATGAAAGGATGAAAGAATCTAGAATGACGGTGGGAGTCGCCCACCGCCCTTGCGTCAACCGCGGCGGGGCCAGGGGGGGGGGGGTGGCGGGGGGGTCTCAAGATGGAAGGAGGGAGACTAGTATTTATTCTAGTTTTTTCACATTCTTACTGGCCTATCAGGCTAAGCGATATTTTAATGTTTCAGTATTATATATGCTGTCGCGACGGTAACATTTTGTAGATGTGATATGTACATTTTGTGTTTCCTTTTTCCTTTATATTTGTATATGTCATTGTCTTCCCTCTGAGAAAACAATAAATAAATTTAAATAAAAAATAAATACAGCTATAATTTTCTGGGTTTTAAAAAACACCCTTTTTGGTCAAAATACTCAATTTTACAGCCCTTGCTGCATCTGTACGTGTGAAATTTAAGCGTTATATACTGCTGTCATATTCTGTTAGTAAAAAAACTCCCATTTTGGGCAAAGTACTTAATATTGCAGCCGTTGCTGCATCTGTAATTGTTAAAAACAAGTTTGAAATACTTCAATAATGTTCTGGGTTTAAAAAAACACCCATTTTTGGAAATACCCTCCATCTGGGGCCTCTGCCGCATTAGTCAGTGTGCAATTTAAGCTTGAAATACATCTTTCATTTTCTGGGTTTTAAAAAACACCCTTTTTGGGCAAAATACTTAATTTGCGGCCTTGTCTTCATCTGTCAGTGTGAGATAAACGCTTTAGATACTGCTGTGCTATTCTGGTATTAAAAAAACACCCATTTTGGGCAAAATACTTAATTTGCAACCTTGTCTGCATCTGTACGTGTGAAATTCAAGTGTTATATACGGCTATCATATTCTGTTATTAAAAAAACTACCGTAAATTTTTGGGCAAAGTACTTAATATTGCAGCCTTTGCTGCATCTGTTATTGTTAAAACAAGCTTGAAATACTTCAATAACTTTCTGGGTTTTAGAAAACAACCTTTTTTTGCAATACCCTCCATCTGGGGCCTCTGCCACATTAGTCAGTGTCCAATTTAAGCTAGATATACAGCTATAATTTTCTGGGTTTTAAAAAGCACCCTTTTTAGGCAAAATACTCAATTTTACAGCTCTTGCTGCATTTGTCAGTGTCAAATTCAAAGGTTATATACTGCTGTCATATTCTGTTAGTAAAAAAAACACCCATTTTGGGCAAAGTACTTAATATTGCAGCCTTTGCTGCATCTGTGATTGTTAAAAACAAGCTTAAAATACTTCAATAATTTTCTGAGTTTTAAAAAACACCCATTTTTGGCATTACCCTCCATCTTGGGCCTCTGCCGCATTAGTCAGTGTGCAAATTAAGCTGGAAATACAGCTCTAATTTTCTGGGTTTTAAAAAACACCCTTTTTGTGCAAAATGCTCAATTGTACAGGCCTTGCTGCATCTGTACGTGCGAAATTCAAGTGTTATATACTGTTGCCATATTATGTTATAAAAAAACACTAATTTTGGGGCAAAGTACTTAATATTGCAGCCTTTGCTGCATCTGTGATTGTTAAAAACAAGCTTGAAATACTTCAATCATTTTCTGGGTTTTAAAAAACACCCATTTTTGGCAATACCCTCCACCTAGGGCTAGAGTTCAGCGGACACCTGGATGTTCGGGTTCGACGGGTTCGGCTGAACTTTAGAAAAAGTTCGAGTTCGGGACCCGAACTTGACCCGAACTTGACCCCGAACACGAACCCCATTGAAGTCAATGGGGACCCGAACTTTGGAGCACTAAAATGGCTGTAAAAATGTCATGGAAAGGGCTAGAGGGCTGCAAATGGCATAAAAATGTGGTTAAGAGCATGGCAAGTGCTCTGCAAATAAATGTGGATAGGGAAATTACTTTAAATAACATAAAATAAATAAAAATAAAAAATAATATTCTTGATCTAGGAGGACGGGGTCCATATGGAGTAGGAGGTTGAGGAGGCGGTGGATGTGGCGGTGTTGGTGGAAGCGGCGGTGGAGGAGGGAGCCTACACTGCTTTTTGCTTTTAAATTTATTTGTATTTTTTAAAATTAGGGTACACCCCAAACCATTGGGAAATATAACCTATGATAACCCCCTGCAGTTGTGCTAAACACACGTTCAGACAATACACTGGCTGCAGGGTAGGCCAGCACCTCCAAGGGGTAAAGGGCAAGCTCAGGCCATGTGCCTAAATTGGAGACCCAGAAGTTGCAGGGGCTGACCCCTGTCAGTCAATTCGTGTAGGCGTGTGCACACTTATTGCCCCACTATGTTGCACGTCCCCGTGATGTTCACAATTTAATATCTGCTCTATCAACTTTCCATGTTCTTTTCTGCACCTACCATGGTGATCACGGGTGGCGGGGAATCAGGGTTCCACGCTGGAGATGGAGCGTGAGAAAGAGAGACCACATCCAAGGGAGGATTAATTTTTACAAATTTAAAATTATAGAGTGGAATTATGGGGCAAATTATTAAAGCGTAAAAGTGGGACAACTTTTTAAAGTTTAAGCATTGAATGAAAGGATGTGCCGCGCATTAATTAATGAAGAATTTATTAAATTTTATTCCCTGTCAACTATGCAGAGCAGAGGTTTCTATCCGGCATAATGTGAAAAATGTCACCTGACAATGTAATTGACGATTTTTTAAAATTTATGTTCCTGTCACCTATGTAGAGGTGCCCCAGTGACATCCACCGTCCATTTTGATATCTTCTTTATCAACTTTCGATGTTCTTTTCTGAGACTACCATGTTGATCACGGTTATCGGCGAATCAGGGTTCCATGCCGGAGAGGGAGCGTGAGAAAGAGACCAAATTTAAGGGAGATAAATTTATAAAAAACTTTTGGGATCGAGCGGAAATGTGGGAAAACCTGTTAAATCGCAAATGTGGGACAAATTACAGAAGCCCAAATGTGGGCCAGAAGAGTAAAGCGGAAATGTGGGAAAAGCTGTTAAAGCGCAAATGTGGTACAAATTACAGAAGCCCAAATGTGGGCGAAAAGAGTAAAGCGGAAATGTGGGAAAAGCTGTTAAAGCGCAAATGTGGTACAAATTACAGAAGCGCAAATGTGGGCCAAAAGAGTAAAGCGGAAATGTGGGACAAAGTATTGAAGCGCAAATGTTGGCCAAAAGAGTAAAGCGAATTGTGGGACAAGTTATTGAAGCGCAAATGTGGTAGAACTTGTTAAAGTTTAAGCATTGAATCAAAGGAGGTGGCGCGCATCAATTAAAGAAGAATTTCAGAAATTTTATTCCCTGTCACCTATGCAGAGCAGGGGTTTATTCACGTCTAAAATTGTATAATGTCAACCCAAGAATGTAACAGAAAAATTAATGAAACTTTTTTACCTGTCTACTCGGTATAGCAGTGGTACATCACACCCAAAAATTGGTGAACTTCACCAGAAAAAGTAACTGACCATTTTTTTTTTTTTTTTTTACCGGTCTACTAGGTATATCAGTGGTACATCACACCCAAAAATTGTTGAATTTCACCCGAAATGAAACAGACAAATTTTGTATTTTTTTTTTACCCGTCTACTAGGTATTATCAGTTCTATATAACACCCAAAAATTGGTGAATTTTACCAGAAAATATAACTGACAATAATTTTTTTTTTAACCTATCTGCTAGGTATAGCATTGGTACTTTACACCCAAAAATTTGTGAATTTCTCCAGAAAATGTAACTGACAATTTATTTTTCTTTTTTTCGGTCTACTAGGTATAGCAGTGGTACTTCACACCCAAAAATTGGTGAATTTCACCAGAAAATGTAACTGACAATGTAGTGAAATGAAATAAAATAAAATACGTACAAATAAAAAATAAAAAAATTAGATTTATGAGGTGGAGTTCCATATGGAGTAGGAGTTTGAGGAGGCGGTGTAGGAGGTGGTGTAGGTGGAAGCGGTGGTGGAGGAGGACGAGGTAGCCAAGACAGGTTTTTGGTTTTAATTTTATGTTTTAAAATTAGGGTACACTCCAAAAGAGTGTGAAATATCCAAAATACAAGAATGAGCAATTGTGCTGCAGTATAACAATGGCTGGTTAGTGCCGGTATACATGTCTATTCTGCACAAGGTATGGACAAGTCCTGTGGGGTCCATTCCTGGTTCATTTTAATGAAAGTGAGCTTGTCCACATTGGCTGTGGACAGGTGGCTTCGCTTGTCTGTGATGACGCCCCTTGCCGTGCTAAACACACGTTCAGATAATACACTGGCTGCAGGGCAGGCCAGCACCTCGAAGGCCTAAAGGGCAAGCTCAGGCCATGTGCCCAATTTGGAGACCCAGAAGTTGAAGTGGCAGACCCGTCATTCAGTACATGTAGGCGTGAGCACACATACTGCTCCACCATATTGCTAAAATGCTGCCTCCTGCTAAGACGTTCCATATCAGCTGGTGGTGCTGGTTGTTGTGGCGTGCTGACAAAGCTTTTCCACATTTCGGCCATGTAAACCCTGCCTTCTGAGGTGCTGGCGGTGCCCCATCTCCGTTGGCGACCTCTTCCTCTGCCTTCGCCTTGTGCTTCCACTCTGCCCCCGCTGTCAGGTGGGAATGGCACCAGCAGCGCGTCTACCAGCGTGCGCTTGTACTCGCACATCTTACAATCACGCTCCAGTGACGGAATTAAGGATTGTACGTTGTCCTTGTAACGGGGATCCAGAAGCTTGGCCACCCAGTAATCAGCACAAGTTAGAATGTGGGCAACTCGGCGGTCGTTGCAGAGACACTGCAGCATGTAATCGCTCATGTGTGCCAGGCTGCCCAGAGGCAACGAAAATCTGTCCTCTGTGGGAGGTGTATCGTCTGTGTCCTCTGTATCCCCCCAGCCACGCACCAGTGATAGCCAATAGCTAATCTGCGTGCCACCCTGCTGTGAACATGGTTTCTCCTCCTCCTCCATCTCCTCCTCATCCTCCACCTCATCATCCTCCAGAACTGTGCTCTGGCTGGACAATTGTGTACCTTGGGTTTGTGGGTGCAGGAACACACCCTCGGAGCCACTTGGGAATGACTGACTGGAAACCCAACAAAATGATCCCTCTTCCTCCTCCTCCTCGTCCTGTGCCGCATCCTCTTCCATCATCACCATCAGCGTTTTTTCAAGGAGGCATAGAAGTGGGATAGTTTCGCTGAGAACGGCGTTATCGGCACTGGCCATGTTGGTGGAGTACTCGAAACAGCGCAACAAGGAACACAGGTCTCCCATGGAGGCCCAGTCATTGGTGGTAAATTTGTGCTGTTCCGCAGAGCGACTCACCCGTGCGTGCTGCAGCTGAAACTCCACTATCACCTGCTGCTGCTCGCACAGTCTGGCCAGCATGTGCAAGTTGGAGTTCAACCTTGTGGGCACGTCGCATATGAGGCGCTGAGCAGGAAGGCCGAAGTTATGCTGCAGCGCTGACAGGCGAGCAGCAGCAGGGTGAGAACGCCGAAAGTCCGCACAGACGGCCCGCACTTTATGCAGGAGCTCTGACATATCGCGGTCATTTTTAAGGAATTTTTAAAAACAACAAATTCAGCACATGCGCCAGACAAGGGATGTGCGTCAAACCGGCTAGTCCCCGAGCTGCTACGAGATTTCGCCCATTATCGCACACCACCAGGCCGGGCTTGAGGCTCACTGGCACCAATCACTCATCGGTCTGTTGTTAAAGGCCCGTCAACAGCTCCTGCGCGGTGTGGGGTTTGTCCCCCAAACAGATAAGTTTTAAAACTGCCTGCTGTCATTTACCCCTGGCTGTGCTGAAGTTGGTGGTGAAGGTGTTACGCTGACCGGATGAGGAGCTGGTAGAGGATGAGGAAGCAGAGTAGGAGGAGGAAGCAACAGGAGGCAAACTGAAGCACCCTGCAATCCTCGGTGGTGGAAGGACATGCTCCAAACTGCTATCCGCCTCATGCCCAGCCGCCACTGCATTTACCCAGTGTGCTCTTATGGAGACATAACATCCCTGACCGTGCTTACTGGTCCACGTATCCGTAGTGAGGTCCACCTTGCCACAGATGGCGTTGCGCAGTGCACACCTGATTTTGTCCCCTACTTGGTTGTGCAAGGAAGGCATGGCTCGCCTGGAAAAGTAGTGGCGGCTGGGCATGACGCACTGTGGGACAGCCACCGCCATAAGGCATTTAAAACTATCTGTCTCCACCAGATGGAATGACAGCATTTCAAAGGCCAGTAATTTTGAAATGCTGGCATTCAGGGCTAGTGATCGCGGGTGGGTAAGGGGGTACTTCCTCTTCCTCTCCAGCGTTTGGGAGATGGAGAGCTGAACGCTTCCGTGGGACATTGTGGAGATGCTTGGTGACCCAGGTGGTGATGTTCCTGGCAGATCCTCTGTTTGCGGGGTGGCAGGTGGCACTGTCACTCCAGAGGTGGATGATGAGGCAGAGACTGCAGCAGAAGAGGAAGCAGGAGGAGCCAGAGGTTTTTGAGGTGTCTACTCCACTGCAGCTCGTGCTTTGCACTTAAATGCCTGGTCATGCAGGTTGTGCTCAGGTTGAGAACGTTTATGCCTCGCTTCAGGCTCTGATTGCACAGCGTGCAAACCACTCGTGTCTTGTCGTCAGCACATTGTCTGAAGAACTGCCACGCTAGGGAACTCCTTGGAGCTGGCTTTGATGTGTTCGGTCCCTTGCTGCGGTGAGCAGTAGCAGGCGTACCGTCTAAAGGACGGCCGCTCCGCTTTTGCACCCTGCTCCCTCTTCTGCTGTGCTGGTGGCACTGTGCGACCACCACCTCTTCCTCCGAACTACACAGGTCACTCGCATGACCTTTATTCCATGTGGGGTCGAGGACCTCATCGTCCTCCACATCATCTTCCACCCAGTCTTCACCCCTGCCCTGCTTTTCGGTCTGCACACTTTTGAAAGCCCCAACAGTTGGCACCTGTGTTTCGTCATCATCCGAGACGTGCTGCGATGGACCTCCCATGTACTCATCTTGAAAGATAAGTGGTTGGGCATCGGTGCACTCAATCTCTTCCACTAGGTGGATGGCCCTGGGAAACCCTGCTAACAGAATCATCAAAAATCAGAAGAGACTTCTGCATGACTTGGGGCTCAGACTGCTTGGCTGATTTGCAAGGGGGTAAGTCGAAAAACTAATGGACATCGGCTGCAGGTGCCAACTGTGGTCTTTCCGCATGAGACTGGGTGGGAGACAATGTGAAGGAACTGGAGCCACTGTCAGCAACCCAATCTACTATCGCCTGTACTTGTTCAGGCTTCACGATTTTTAGAGCCGCATTAGGCCTGACCAAATACCACTGCAGGTTCTGTCGCCTACTCGCACCTGAGGAAGGGGTTTCACTTGTGCGTGTAGCTGGCACAGATCGACTATGTCCTCTCCCTGCCACGTCCCTTATTTGACGCTCTCCTCATATTTCTCGAATTTAGGATCTTGCTCAAAATGGGTGTTTAATTAATAGTAGAATAGAACGACAGTATGTACAGGGTGTATCTCACACGCCCTGAACTAGACTAGGCCTCAATTTAATTTGTTTGCCCAAAATGCCTGTATTTCAAATACCTAAATAGAAGCCCTGTATTTAAAGGGAATTTCAAACGTCTTGATGATGTAAGGGCTCAACAATTGTGTATTTTGCCCCAAAAATTGTGTTTTATTAATAGAAGAATATAATCCCTGTATATACAGGGTGTATCTCACACGGCCTGACCCACACTAGGCCGCAATTAAAGATTTGTGCACAAAATGGCTGTATTTCAAATACCTGAATAGAACCCCTGTATTTAAAGGGTTTATCTCACAATGACATCTGCAGCAATGGCTGCCAAATAAACTTTTTTAGCACAAACTGGTGTTAGTTTAATAACTGAATATGACAGCAGTATATAACCCTGGAATTTCAAATGTCTTGATACTGCAAGGGCGCAGCAATTGTGTATTTTGCCCAAAAAAGGGTGTTTTATTAATAGAACAATATAACCCCTGTATATAAAGGGTGTATCTCAAACGCCCTGACCCACACTAGGCCGCAATTAAAGGTTTGTGCACAAAATGGCTGTATTTTAAATACCTGAATAGAACTCCTGTATTTAAATGGTGTATCTCACACGCCCTGACCCACACTAGGCCTCAATTAAAGATTTGTGCACCAAATGGCGGTATTTCAATGTATATAATCCAATTATATAAAGGGTGTATCTCACAATGACATATGCAGCAAAGGCTGCCAAATAAACTTTTTCTTCCCTAACGGGTGTTTGTTTAATAACTGAATATGACAGTGGTATATAAACCTTGAATTTCACACGTGCTGATGCTGCAAGGGCTGTAAAATGGTGTATTTTAGCCAAAAAGTGTGTTTTAAAGAAACCCAGAAAATTATGGCTATATTTCTAGCTTAAATTGCACACTGACTAATCCAGATGTTTTATATTGCTAAAAAAGTTTTTTTTTTACTAACAGAATATGAAAGCTGTATATATTAAATTAGAATTTCATACTTGATGTAAAATAGTGGCTTTTGGCAAAAAAAAAGTGTGTTTTTAAAAAAACTGAAAATTATGGCTGTATTTCTTGCTTAAATTGCACACTGACTAATCCAGATGTTGTATATTGCCAAAAAAATGGGTTTTTTACTAACATAATATGAAAGTTGTATATGATGTTTGAATTTCACACGTCCAGATGCAGCTAGGAAAGTAAAATAGTGGGTTTTAAAAAAAACAGAAAATTATGCCTGTATTTCTAGCTAAAATTGCACACTGACTAATCCTGCAAATGCACCAGATGTTGTATATTGCCAAAAAAGGGTGATTTTTTTACAACCAGATTATTAGTGCAGTTTTTCAAGCTTGGATTAGAATGTCACAAAAGCTCAGATGTAGAGTTGAGCGAACACCTGGATGTTCGGGTTCGAGAAGTTCGGCCGAACTTCCCGTAAATGTTCGGGTTCGGGATCCGAACCCGAGCCGAACTTCGTCCCGAACCCGAACCCCATTGAAGTCAATGGGGACCCGAACTTTTGGGCACTAAAAAGGCTGTAAAACAGCCCAGGAAAGAGCTAGAGGGCTGCAAAAGGCAGCCACATGTAGGTAAATCCCCTGCAAACAAATGTGGATAGGGAAATGAATTAAAATAAAAATAAAAAAAATAAAAATGAACCAATATCAATTGGAAAGAGGTCCCATAGCAGAGTATCTGGCTTCACGTCAGCAGAGAATCAGTCTCTTCATGCCATAGCAAAGAATCTGGCTTCATGTCAGCACAGAATCAGTCTCTTCATGCCATAGCAGAGAATCTGGCTTCATGTCAGCACAGAATCAGTCTTTATGTCATAGCAGAGAATCAGGCTTCACGTCACCCACCACTGGAACAGGCCACTGTCACACATTTAGGCCCCGGCACCCAGACAGAGGAGAGCAGTCCCGTAACAGAGAATCTAGCCTTATGTCAGCGCAGAATCTGTCTTCATGTCATAGCAGAGAATCAGGCTTCACGTCACCCACCACTGGAACAGGCCACTGTCACACATTTAGGCCCCGGCACCCAGACAGAGGAGAGCGGTCCCGTAACAGAGAATCTGGCCTTATGTCAGCGCAGAATCTGTCTTCATGTCATAGCAGAGAATCAGGCTTCACGTCACCCACCACTGGAACAGGCCACTGTCACACATTTAGGCCCAGGCACCCAGGCAGAGGAGAGAGGTCCTGTAACAGAGAATCTGGCCTTATGTCAGCGCAGAATCTGTATTCATGTCATAGCAGAGAATCAGGCTTCACGTCACCCACCACTGGAACAGGCCACTGTCACACATTTAGGACCTGTGAGACCTGTTTTTTTTTGCGCTGTGTGACAGGTATAGGTTTAATCACAGAATGACACTTCTATCAGCACGCTAGCGTGTGTCTTAGGTTTTTCTGAATGACACTATCAATACCTTCACTGTAAGATTTTCTTTTTGGGATAGATTTCAAGTAGGCCTTAAATACCAGAAACTAGTTATTTTGAGAATGGGAAATTTGGGAATGCTTTTTCAACCCAGAACAAAAAGTCTGCTTTTACGGTCACTACAAATAACTTGACCAGCAAAAACAGTGCAGATTTGGTTGAATAGAGATGTGAGACCTGTTTTTTTTTTGCGCTGTGTGACAGGTATAGGTTTAATCACAGAATTACACTTCTATCAGCACGCTAGCGTGTGTCTTAGGTTTTTCTGAATGACACTATCAATACCTTCAATGTAAGATTTTCTTTTTGGGATAGATTTCAAGTAGGCCTCAAATACCACAAACTAGTTATTTTGAGAATGAGAAATTTGGGAATGCTTTTTCAACCCAGAACAAAAAGTCTGCTTTTACGGTCACTACAAATAACTTGACCAGCAAAAACAGTGCAGATTTGGTTGAATAGAGATGTGAGACCTGTTTTTTTTTGCGCTGTGTGACAGGTATAGGTTTAATCACAGAATGACACTTCTATCAGCACGCTAGCGTGTGTCTTAGGTTTTTCTGAATGACACTATCAATACCTTCACTGTAAGATTTTCTTTTTGGGATAGATTTCAAGTAGGCCTCAAATACCAGAAACTAGTTATTTTGAGAATGGGAAATTTGGGAATGCTTTTTCAACCCAGAACAAAAAGTCTGCTTTTACGGTCACTACAAATAACTTAACCAGCAAAAACAGTGCAGATTTGGTTGAATAGAGATGTGAGACCTGTTTTTTTTTGCGCTGTGTGACAGGTATAGGTTTTTTTTTTTGTATCAACAATTTTTATTGTTTTTAAATATTAATACATAGCTTAAAGTGGCAATTAAAAATAAGTACAGGTGTACATGGTACAAAGTGAGAAAGTGTGGTATTACATCATACCGTTGCAACATGACTGTACAGATCAAAAATCAAAGAACATAAATTAACATAAAGGAAAAGATAACTTGATGAAAGAACCAAACGTATGGTATAAATCTGGTTAGGTTCATGTTGTAGCTCATATTGTGCCTCAACAGGATATGCTAGTAAGCCGAGAATGTGACCTTATTTGGGAGTTTAAAAGAAGGGGTTCGAGGAAGGCTATAAGAAAGAAAGTGGGAAAAATATATCTCAAGGGAAAGCTCTATAAGTTTTCCATGGAGCCCATATGTCGAGAAAAGCTGCTCGAGTGCGGGTTTCCCAGTGGGAAAGTTCCTCCAATCTGAATATTTGGTCAACTCTTTGAATCCACCTAGCTTCATCTGGGGGGTCTGTAGATAACCATATGCTAGCTACTAGAATTCTAGCTGCAGCTAAAAGAATAAGTAGTAAGGACCTAACTTTCCTGCTAATCTTATCCAGCCCTAAACTAAGGAGGATCATTTCTGGGGAACATTTAAGAGAGGAACCACAGACTTTATTACATATGTTTACTATGGAATACCACCATTTCTGAATAATTGAGCATTCCCACCATATATGATAAAAAGTGCCTTTAGAGGTATTGCATCTCCAGCAAATATTAGAAACGTTAGGAAAGTATTGTGCAATATTGTCTGGCGTTTTATACCACCGCATCATGATTTTATACCCATTTTCTTGGATTCGGATGCATCTTGAAATTTTATGCGTAATAGTGAACATCACTTTAATCTCAGTGGGAGTCAGTGAACGGCCTAGATCTTTCTCCCAGACACCTACTATTGCTGGTTTGACAACAGTTACAGGGGACTTTAACTTTTTATATATGGATGAGATTAATTTCTGAGGCGCTTGTTTAGACCCAATTAAATCGTCGAACCAAGGGGTTGTAGGTGGCATCTGAGGAAGATTCTTAATAGAAGACATTACAGATACAATACCTTTATATAAAATAGCGAGCGACAAAGACTCTTTTAGGCTTTTAAACAGAGAAGGAAGAGGGGGAATATTTCCATACTCCTTAATAATTTCAGAAATGAGTAGGTTAGAGTGCCTGATCATGGGGCTACATGACTCTTTAAGATCTAAAGGCGCTAAGTCAATAACATCTTTTAGGGTCAGGAGTGGTGAAGGAGTAGTAAGTACTTTGTTATGAGAGGAGAGCCAATCCCATACTGCAAAAAAGCATCTTATCATAGGATTTTGAATTTGGTGAGATGGCGGGGAAGGTTTTCCAGCAAGCAAAATAGCCCTGGGAGAGGAGGGAAGAAAATTTCTTTCCATATTAACCCAAAATTTATGGGGGGGAGCTCTAATCCAATCTACTACTCTGGCTAGATGTATGGCCCTCATATACATTTCAGGATCTGGGAGATTAATACCTCCTAGATGCTTAGGTTTGGTAAGAGTGTCAAATGAAATTCTTGGCCTACGACCCTTCCATATAAATTTACGGACCGCTTTGTTAAATCCATTAAAGAAGGATTTCAGAATTTTGATAGGCAAAGCCTGCATGAGGTAGGTTAATTTGGGTAGAATCAAGGCAGATACTATGTTCTTCCTACCAAACCATGACAGGTAAGGGAGGTTCAATGAGTCCATCTGAGCAACAACCGAATGTAGAAGTGGAGTATAGTTCAGTTTATATAAGTCTTTAATGTTAGGAGAGATTTTCACACCTAGATAAGTTAACAGTTGTGTGGACCAGTCAAAGGGAGAGTGAAGCTTAAGAGCCCTAATTGTTGAAGGAAGGAATCCACTATGTATAAGTTGTGATTTGGCGGGGTTTACTTTAAAGTTGGAAAGCGAACCAAATAGATATAATATGGATAAAATAGAAGGAAGGGACTTTTTAGGGTTAGTTGTGCAGATTAATAAATCATCAGCGAAGGCGGCTAACTTAATTTCTTGTTCGCCAACTCTGAGTCCCATAATATCTGTTTGTTGTCTCAGGGCTTGTAGGAGCGTCTCCATGACTAAGACGAAAATAAGCGGGGAAAGAGGGCAGCCTTGCCTTGTGCCATTAAGTATGCGGAAACAAGGGGATAAGGTGTCATTAACTAGCACTGATGCTGAGGAGGAGTGGTACATAGCCTTGATTGCGTCCGCTAATTGGGCAGGGATATTAAATTTGGCTAGCGTAAGGCTAATATATAACCAATCTATTCTGTCAAACGCCTTCTCAGCATCAGTACCCAGAAGAACTATTGGTATCTTATTGAGAGAGGCGAAGTATAATGCATTTAAAATCTTCATAACGTTATCTTTACCCTCTCTACCTTTAACAAATCCAACCAGGTCTGGATGTATTAGAGAAGGGAGAAGTTTTTGTAATCTAGTAGCCAGCATTTTAGCCAATAATTTAAGGTCAGTGTTAAGCAAAGATATAGGACGATAGTTTGAGCATAATGAATGATCTTTGCCCGGTTTGGGAATGATTGTGATTGTAGCTCTGGACATATCGGGTGATACAGGAGAATTTTGTAAAGCGTTATTACAAATTGGAAGGAAGTAAGGAAATAAAGTGTCAGAGTAAGCTCTATAATAAGTCAAAGGTAACCCATCTGGGCCTGGGCTTTTCCCAATTGGAGAAGACTTTAGAGCCTCTTGAATATCTGATATTGTAAATGGGGCGGCCAGTTGGTCATGCTGGCTATCTGAAAGAGTTGGAAGTTGAAGTGAACTAAGGAAGGCGGAGATATTTTGTGCCCTATCCAAACCAGGGTTTGGAAGGTGAGATGGGGGAAGGTTGTATAGAGACTCATAGTATTGCTTAAACTGTTCTGCGATTTCTTCTGTTTTGAGCAACATAGAGCCTGATGGAGAGGTTATTTTATGCACAAAACTAGTCATTTTTCTACGTTTAATTCTTTGCATTTGGAATTTTGTTGCTTTGTCGCCGTGGGCAAATATTTTTTGTTGCGAACTAAGGAAGAACTTCGCAGAACGTTCATTTAGTAAATTCTTTAGCTCAGTTTTGAGCGAAAGTAATTCGGATAAGTGGAGTTGTAACAGGGAAATTTTGTGAGTCTTCTCAAGAGTATTAATCTGGAGTAGAAGGGAATTTATTTTTTTGTCAGACTCTTTTTTCAGATAGGAGCATAGACTTATCAAATGACCTCTTATGTAGGCTTTGTGGGCATCCCATAGGGTGTTTGGGGAAGTGTCAGAATTATGGTTTATTTGGAAGTATTCTTTTAAAAGGGCCAGTATTCTTTTTTTATGGATGGTATTATCTAAGATGGACTCATTGAACCTCCAGCCAGACTTCTTACCCGTTCCCCTTGGAGAAGAGATGGAGCAGAAGATAGGTGAATGATCAGACAACGTCATTGGTCCTATTTTCGCTGAGGTGCATAGTTGTAGATGTTCTTTGGAGATCAATATATAATCGATTCTGCTATATGAGTTGTTGGCTGCAGAGAAAAAAGAATAATCAATGCTGTTAGGATTGAGGCTTCTCCACACATCAATTAGACCCAGATTGAACATTCTAGCCAGAGTAGCTCTGATTGCCTTCGAGGGAAGAGTTGATTTTTTTGAAGACGTATCTATAAGGGGGTTTAAAGGCATATTTAGGTCGCCTGCTAGTATTAAAATACCCTCACTCTGTTCTTCGACTAGGGATAGAAGATTGGCGATCCATCTAGTTTGGCCAGCATTAGGGGCATAAGCATTGACAAAAGTATATAGGGTTTGTCCAATTTTCCCTTTTAATAAAATGTAACGACCTTCAGGGTCTTGGGTATGACTTAAATAGGTGAATGGAGTATTTCGCCTAAAACCAATGCTGACCCCCCCTAGATGCCGCACCATCTGCACCGCAGTGGTACCAAGTGGGGTACTCAGAAAACAAAAGATCTGGGAAGTTGTCTTGCTTGAAGTGAGTTTCTTGTAGGAAAATCACTGTACTTTTTTCTTTCCAAAGGAGAGAAAAAATCTGGCTGCGTTTAGAAGGGGATCTCAGCCCTTTCACGTTGTAAGAGACTACTACTAGGTCAGACATAACTTGATTAAAGTGAGATAAGTGGCATAGCAATGTGTATTGAGCATAATAGTTTTTGAAAACCAAGAGTTATACCATAATAACGTAATAACCATAACTTGAGACCACAATGAGTGGAATACCAACAACATGGATAGTCGCTCGTACAGCAACTATTAAAATGGATAGGGGGAAAGTGAAACAAGTTCACAGGTAACCTGCATCGTGGAGGGAACAGGTTTACATATTAAAATATAATATTGTAAGAGACATGCTATTAGACCAGGGTATAAGAGTGAAGGTGGTAGTATAGCAAAAATGAAATAGAAAAAATATTTAAGGGCACATTAGGAAAGGATGAAGGGTGAAAGACTGACATGACATTGGGAGGATACAGGATAAGAGCAGAGGAAAAGTATAATAAGATAAGATGGCATAAAACAATTAAGGAAAAATATAAGAGAAATTCAAATATGTCTATAACTATAGTTCACCCGGAGGTTAGGGTGAAACAACAGTCAAGACAGAGAATTCTATCATATTAAATAATATATTAAAGGAGAAAAGACAACAGGATTCAGGAAATATCTTGGGTGAAGTGGGTCTTCTTTGGCGTTGAAACCTCTTTGGACTTCTTAGATCTCGATTTTTTCGGCGTTGCTGTGTTCTCCCAAGGCTGAGGGACAGGTAAGGCAGGTAAATCTGTGATATCTTGAACTTTGTCCCAGTCTGGGATGTTCAGAGGGGGAGAGTCCAGAACTGTGTAGGCTTCTGCTAGATCCGAAAAGGAGGATATCATGATCCTTTTTCCAGCAACTATAAAAGACAGTCCAAATGGAAAAGCCCATCTGTATAGGATCTTCTTCTCTTTAAGTAATGCAGTGAGAGGCTTTAAAAACCGCCTCTTTTGTAGAGTAGATGGAGATAAGTCTTGGTATATTTGTATCTGTGCCTCCTCCAGGAGGATCGATGATGCAATTCTAGCAGCTTTTAATATTGCTTCCTTATCTTGGTAATTTAAGAATCGACAGATAACGTCTCTAGGAGGATCATTATCCTTTGGACGAGGGCGTAAAGCTCTGTGAGCCCTTTCAATTACCAGCATGGCTGGATCAAATTCTCCCAGTAAGGAAGTAACAATCTTTGTAATGGCGTTCGGTATTTCTGAGGCAGACACCGTCTCCGGGATCCCTCTAAACCGAAGATTATTACGTCTTCCTCTGTTCTCCTGATCTTCCAGGGAGGAATATAACTGATTTATGTGCCGCTGACAGGCAGACAGTGAGTGGGTGACTGCAGCACTGTGATCTAACGCCGCAGCTTGCGTAGTCTCAAGTGTATCTACTCTGTGGCCTATCTGTTGTATGTCTTGAGCCACTTCTTGTAATTTGGAGATAATCGGGTGCATTGCCTCCTCTAAGGCTTGTTTAATAAAGCGCGTGAAACCGGGAGGTTGCGGGACTCACCCTCTTCTCCTGTGTCTTCCTCTCCTTCAGAAAGGCTTGAGGTGCGGCCTCGTGGAGCGCCGCCGGGTGCCGTGGCCATTTTGGTTTCTTTGGCCGGGCCGGCTGCTGGCTGTTTTTTAAGATATTTTGTCATGTCCGAGACTGCAGATGGTGCTTTAGCTTGCGGAGCTTGGTCCACTGTTTTCTGGCCACCGTATTTGACCATTTTGAGCTCTTTGTGCAAAAGATTGCCGTTCCCTCAGCAGTTTGAAAGCAGGAGCTCTAACCCGACGCTTCCATTCAGCTCAGGCGCTAGCTCCGCCCCCCTGACAGGTATAGGTTTAATCACAGAATGACACTTCTATCAGCACGCTAGCGTGTGTCTTAGGTTTTTCTGAATGACACTATCAATACCTTCACTGTAAGATTTTCTTTTTGGGATAGATTTCAAGTAGGCCTCAAATACCAGAAACTAGTTATTTTGAGAATGGGAAATTTGGGAATGCTTTTTCATCCCAGAACAAAAAGTCTGCTTTTACGGTCACTACAAATAACTTGACCAGCAAAAACAGTGCAGATTTGGTTGAATAGAGATGTGAGACCTGTTTTTTTTTGCGCTGTGTGACAGGTATAGGTTTAATCACAGAATGACACTTCTATCAGCACGCTAGCGTGTGTCTTAGGTTTTTCTGAATGACACTATCAATACCTTCACTGTAAGATTTTCTTTTTGGGATAGATTTCAAGTAGGCCTCAAATACCAGAAACTAGTTATTTTGAGAATGGGAAATTTGGGAATGCTTTTTCAAACCAGAACAAAAAGTCTGCTTTTACGGTCACTACAAATAACTTGACCAGCAAAAACAGTGCAGATTTGGTTGAATAGAGATGTGAGACCTGTTTTTTTTTTGCGCTGTGTGACAGGTATAGGTTTAATCACAGAATGACACTTCTATCAGCACGCTAGCGTTTGTCTTAGGTTTTTCTGAATGACACTATCAATACCTTCACTGTAAGATTTTCTTTTTGGGATAGATTTCAAGTAGGCCTCAAATACCAGAAACTGTCTTAGGATTTTCTGAATGACACTATCAATACCTTCACTGTAAGATTTTCTTTTTGGGATAGATTTCAAGTAGGCCTCAAATACCAGAAACTAGTTATTTTGAGAATGGGAAATTTGGGAATGCTTTTTCAACCCAGAACAAAAAGTCTGCTTTTACGGTCACTACAAATAACTTGACCAGCAAAAACAGTGCAGATTTGGTTGAATAGAGATGTGAGACCTGTTTTTTTTTGCGCTGTGTGACAGGTATAGGTTTAATCACAGAATGACACTTCTATCAGCACGCTAGCGTGTGTCTTAGGTTTTTCTGAATGACACTATCAATACCTTCAATGTAAGATTTTCTTTTTGGGATAGATTTCAAGTAGGCCTCAAATACCAGAAACTAGTTATTTTGAGAATGGGAAATTTGGGAATGCTTTTTTAACCCAGAACAAAAAGTCTGCTTTTACGGTCACTACAAATAACTTGACCAGCAAAAACAGTGCAGATTTGGTTGAATAGAGATGTGAGACCTGTTTTTTTTTGCGCTGTGTGACAGGTATAGGTTTAATCACAGAATGACACTTCTATCAGCACGCTAGCGTGTGTCTTAGGTTTTTCTGAATGACACTATCAATACCTTCAATGTAAGATTTTCTTTTTGAGATAGATTTCAAGTAGGCCTCAAATACCAGAAACTAGTTATTTTGAGAATGGGAAATTTGGGAATGCTTTTTCAACCCAGAAAAAAAAGTCTGCTTTTACGGTCAATACAAATAACTTGACCAGCTAAAACAGTACAGATTTGGTTGAATAGAAATGTCAGGTCTATTTTTTAGGCACTGGGTGACAGGCTCAACTTGCCCCTGATGTAATATATGGCCAGAAAATAACCACACTGTTGATGGTTAAATGCACTTGGGTGACACAGGCTCAGCCTGCACCAGATGTAGTATATGGCCAAAAAATAATCAGACTGTTGATGGTTAAATGCACTTGGGTGACACAGGCTCAGCCTGCACCAGATGTAGTATATGGCCAAAAAATAATCAGACTGTTGATGGTTAAATGCACTTCGGTGACACAGGCTCAGCCTGCAGCTGATGTAGGATATAGCACAAAATAACCACACTATCGATGGTTAAATACACTTAGTGATAGCTCGTGCTGGCGCACCACAAGTCACAAAATGGCCGCCGATCACCCCAGAAAAAAAGTGATCTAAAAACGCTCTGGGCAGCCTCAAAAAATTGAGCAAGTCAATAATAGCACTTCAATGATCCACAGCTGCAGATCGATCACAGAATGAAGTCTTTTGGAGGAGTTAATCTGCCTAATCTCGCCCTAACGTCGCAGCTGCAACCTCTCCCTATACTGATCATAGCAGAGTGACGTGCGGCGCTATGTGACTCCAGCTTAAATAGAGGCTGGGTCACATGGTGCACTGGCCAATCACAGCCATGCCAATAGTAGGCATGGCTGTAATGGCCTCTTGGGCCAAGTAGTATGACGCTTGTTGATTGGATGCTTTGCAGCCTTTCAAAAAGCGCCAAGAAAGCGCCGAACACCGAACCCGGACTTTTACGAAAATGTTCGGGTTCGGGTCCGTGTCACGGACACCCCAAAATTCGGTACGAACCCGAACTATACAGTTCGGGTTCGCTCATCCCTAGTTTTCATGTGTCTTTTACTGAAGAGAGGCTTCTTTATGGCCACTATGCCATAAAGCCTAGATTTGTGGAGTGCTGCAGTGATGGTTGACCTTCTGGAAGTTTCTTCTATCCACTTACAAGATCTTTGGAGCTCAGTCAGAGTGTCCACTGAGCTTGCATAAAATGGCCACCGCCGCCGCCCACCTAACTAACAGACCGATAAAAGTAATATTTTTTGGGTTCAATGGACTCAGGGCAGGGTAAAAAGATTGTGCCCTGCACCCACACAACTAATTTTATGTAGATAGCTGACTTAGATTCTCTCCTATTTTCTCACTGAAATCACCAGTCCAGCAGCAGCATCCTCTCCCTACACTTGTAACAGCAGAGTGACGTGCAGCACTACGTGACTCAAGCATATATAGAGCCTGGGTCACATGCTGCACCGGCCAATCACAGCCATGCCATTAGTAGGCATGGCTGTGATGACTTCTAAGGTCAGACAGTTTAACGCTTGTTGATTGGCTGCTCTGCAGCCTTTCAAAAAGCGCTGAGAAATTGCCGAACACCGAACCCGAACTTTTACTGAATTGTTTGGGTTCGGGTCCAAAAATCCTAAAGTTCAGTATGAACCCGAACTTTACAGTTCGGGTTCGCTCGACCCTATCTAGGGCCTCTGCCGCATTAGTCAGTGTGCATTTTAAGCTAGAAATACAGCTATAATTTTCGGGGTTTTAAAAAACACCCTTTTTGGGTAAAATACTCAATTTTACATCCCTTGCTGCTTGCTTCTGTACGTGTAAAATTCAAACGTTATATACAGGGAGTGCAGAATTATTAGGCAAGTTGTATTTTTGAGGATTAATTTTATTATTGAACAACAACCATGTTCTCAATGAACCCAAAAAACTCATTAATATCAAAGCTGAATATTTTTGGAAGTAGTTTTTAGTTTGTTTTTAGTTTTAGCTATTTTAGGGGGATATCTGTGTGTGCAGGTGACTATAACTGTGCATAATTATTAGGCAACTTAACAAAAAACAAATATATACCCATTTCAATTATTTATTTTTACCAGTGAAACCAATATAACATCTCAACATTCACAAATATACATTTCTGACATTCAAAAACAAAACAAAAACAAATCAGTGACCAATATAGCCACCTTTCTTTGCAAGGACACTCAAAAGCCTGCCATCCATGGATTCTGTCAGTGTTTTGATCTGTTCACCATCAACATTGCGTGCAGCAGCAACCACAGCCTCCCAGACACTGTTCCGAGAGGTGTACTGTTTTCCCTCCTTGTAAATCTCACATTTGATGATGGACCACAGGTTCTCAATGGGGTTCAGATCAGGTGAACAAGGAGGCCATGTCATTTGATTTTCTTCTTTTATACCCTTTCTTGCCAGCCACGCTGTGGAGTACTTGGACGCGTGTGATGGAGCATTGTCCTGCATGAAAATCATGTTTTTCTTGAAGGATGCAGACTTCTTCCTGTACCACTGCTTGAAGAAGGTGTCTTCCAGAAACTGCCAGTAGGACTGGGAGTTGAGCTTGACTCCATCCTCAACCCGAAAAGGCCCCACAAGCTCATCTTTGATGATACGAGCCCAAACCAGTACTCCACCTCCACCTTGCTGGCGTCTGAGTCGGACTGGAGCTCTCTGCCCTTTACCAATCCAGCCACGGGCCCATCCATCTGGCCCATCAAGACTCACTCTCATTTCATCAGTCCATAAAACCTTAGAAAAATCAGTCTTGAGATATTTCTTGGCCTTGTCTTGACGTTTCAGCTTGTGTGTCTTGTTCAGTGGTGGTCGTCTTTCAGCCTTTCTTACCTTGGCCATGTCTCTGAGTATTGCACACCTTGTGCTTTTGGGCACTCCAGTGATGTTGTAGCTCTGAAATATGGCCAAACTGGTGGCAAGTGGCATCTTGGCAGCTGCACGCTTGACTTTTCTCAGTTCATGGGCAGTTATTTTGCGCCTTGGTTTTTCCACACGCTTCTTGCGACCCTGTTGACTATTTTGAATGAAACGCTTGATTGTTCGATGATCACGCTTCAGAAGCTTTGCAATTTTAAGAGTGCTGCATCCCTCTGCAAGATATCTCACTATTTTTGACTTTTCTGAGCCTGTCAAGTCCTTCTTTTGACCCATTTTGCCAAAGGAAAGGAAGTTGCCTAATAATTATGCACACCTAATATAGGGTGTTGATGTCATTAGACCACACCCCTTCTCATTACAGAGATGCACATCACCTAATATGCTTAATTGGTAGTAGGCTTTCGAGCCTATACAGCTTGGAGTAAGACAACATGCATAAAGAGGATGATGTGGTCAAAATACTCATTTGCCTAATAATTCTGCATGCAGTGTACTGCTATCATATTCTGTTATTTAAAAAAACACCCTTTTTGGGCAAAATGCTAAATATTACAGCCTTTGCTGCATCTGTGATTGTTAAAAACAAGCTTGAAATACTTCAATAATTTTCTGGGTTTTAAAAAAAACACCCATTTTTGGCAATACCGTCCATCTGGGGCCACTGCCACATTAGTCAGTGTGCAACTTAATCTAGAAATACAGCTATAATTTTCTGGGTTTTAAAAAACACCTTTTTTGGGCAAAATACTAAATTTTACAGCCCTTGCTGCATCTGTACGTGTGAAATTCAAGTATTATATACTGCTGTCATATTTTGTTATTCAAAAAACGCCTATTTTGGGCAAAATACTTAATTTTCGGCCTTGTCTGCATCTGTACGTGTGAGATACACCCTTCAGATACTGTTGTTCTATCCTGCTATAAAAAAAAACCATTTGGGGCAAAAATCTTAATTTTGCAGCCTTTGCTGCATCTGTCATTGTGAGATATACCCTTTACATACTGCTGTACTATTTTGGTATTAAAAAAACACCCATTTTGGGCAAGATCCTAAATTTGAGAAATATGAGGAGAGCGTCAAATAAAGGACGTAGCCCCGGTCATAGTGCTGCTGGTGGAGCTCCTGTTGCAGGGGAAGGATGTGGTTGATCTGTCCCAGCTACATGCACAAGTAAAACACCTTCCTCGGGTGCCAGTAGGCGATACAACCTTTAGCGGTGTTTGGTCGGGCCTAATGCGGCTCTACGAATGTTGAGGCCAGAACAAGTACAGGCGATAGTAGATTGGGTTGATGACAGTGCCTCCAGTTCCTTTATATTGTCTCCCACCCAGTCTCCTGCTGAAAAATCTGAGTTGGCACCTGCAGCCGATGTCCGTCAGTCTTTCACCTCATCCCCTTGCAAATCAGCCAAGCAGTCTCTTCTGCTTCTTGATGACTCTGCTAGCAGGGTTTACCAGGGCCATCCACCTAGCCCTGCCCCAGAAGTGGCAGAGATTGAGTTCACCGATGCCAAACCACTTATGTTTCAAGATGAGTACATGGGAGGACCATCGCAGCACGTCTCGGATGATGACGAAACACATGTGCCAACTGCTGTGGCTTTCGAAAGTGTGCAGACCAACAAGGAGGGCAGGGGTGAAGACTGGGCAGAAGATGATGTGGAGGACGATGAGGTCCTCGACCCCACATGGAATCAAAGTCATGGGAGTGACCTGTGTAGTTCGGAGGAAGAGGCGGTGGTTGCACAGAGCCACCAGCACAGCAGAAGAGGGAGCAGGTTGCAAAAGCGGAGCGGCCATCCCCTAGACAGTATGCCTGCTACTGCTCACCGCAGCAAGGGACCGAGCATACCAAATCCAGCTCCAAGGAGTTCCCTGGCGAGGCAATTCTTCAGACAATGTGCTGACGACAAGACACGAGTGGTTTGCATGCTGTGCAATCAGAACCTGAAGCGAGGCATAAACGTTCTCAACCTGAGCACAACTTGCATGACCAGGCATCTAAGTGCAAAGCACGAGCTGCAGTGGAGTAGTCACCTCAAAAACCAAGAAAGGTCTCTGGCTCTTTCTGCTTTCTCTTCTGCTGCAGTCTCGGCCTCTTCATCCACCTCTGGAGTGACAGTGCCACCTGCCACCCCGCAAACAGAGGATCTGCCAGGAACACCACCACCTGGGTCACCAAGCATCTCCACAATGTCCCACGGAAGCGTTCAGCTCTCCATCTCCCAAACACTGGAGCGGAAGAGGAAGTACCCCCCTACCCACCCGCAATCCCTGGCCCTGAATGCCAGCATTTCAAAATTACTGGCCTTGTAAATGCTGTCATTCCGTCTGGTGGAGACGGAGAGTTTTAAAAGCCTTATGGCGGTGGCTGTCCTACAGTATGTCGTGCCCAGCCGCCACTACTTTTCCAGGCGTGCCATCCCTTCCCTGCACAACCAAGTGGGGGACAAAATCAGGTGTGCACTGCGCAACGCCATCTGTGGCAAGGTCCACCTAACTACGGATACGTGGACCAGTAAGCAAGGTCAGGGATGTTATATCTCCATAACAGAACACTGGGTAAATGCAGTGGCGGCTGGGCCTGAGGCGGATAGCATTTTGGCACATGTCCTTCCACCACCGAGGATTGCAGTGCGCTTCAATTTGCCTCCTGTTGCTTCCTCCTCCTACTCCACTTCTTTATCCTCTACTGCCTCCTTATCCGGTCAGCCTAACACCTTCACCACCAACTTCAGCACAGCCAGGGGTAAACGACAGCAGACAGTTTAAAAACTTATCTGTTTGAGGAACAAACCCCACACCGCGCAGGAGCTGTTGACGGGCCCTGGACAACAGACCGATCAGTGGTTGGTGCCAGTGAGCCTCAAGCCCGGCCTGGTGGTGTGCAATAATGGCCAAAATCTGTAGCAGCTCAGGGACTAGCCGGTTTGAGGCACATCCCTTGCCTGGCACATATGCTGAATTTGGTGGTGCAGAGGTTCCTTAAAAATTACCCCAATATGTCAGAGCTGCTGCATAAAGTGCGGGCCGTCTGTGCGCGCTTTCAATGTTCTCACCCTGCTGCCGCTCGCCTGTCAGTGCTGCAGCGTAATTTCGGCCTTCCCGCTCAGCGCCTCGTATGCGACGTGCCCACAAGGTGGAACTCCACCTTGCACATGCTGGCCAGACTGTGCGAGCAGCAGCAGGCGAGCTGCAGCACGCACGGGTGATTCGCTCTACGGAACAGCACCACTTCACCACCAATGACTGGGCCTCTATGCGAGACCTGTGTTCCTTGTTGCGCTGTTTCGAGTACTCCACCAACATGTCCAGTGCCGATAACGCCGATAAGGGCAGCTTTTCGTTGCCCTTATCAGGGGCCACGCAGCTGGGGCACCACCAGCACCCCAGAAGGCAGGGTTTGCATGGCCGAAATGTGGAAAAGCTTTCTCAGCACGCCACAACAAACAGCACCACCAGCTGATATGGAACGTCTTAGCAAGAGGCAGCATTTCACCACCATGGTGGAGCAGTATGTGTGCACATGCCTACACGTACTGAATGACTGGTCTGCCCCCTTTACCTTCTGGGTCTCCAAATTGGGCACATGGTCTGAGTTTGCCCTTTACGCCTTTGAGGTGCTGGCCTGCCCTGCAGCCAGTGTATTGTCTGAAAGTGTGTTTAGCACGGCAGGGGGCGTTATCACAGACAAGCAAAGCCGCCTGTCCACAGCCAATGTGGACAAGCTCACGTTCATTAAAATGAACCAGGCATGGATCCCACAGGACTTGTCCGTACCTTGTGCAGAATAGACATGTATACTAGCCTTAACCAGCCAATGTTATACTTCAGAGCAATTGCTCACTGTTGTGTTTTGGTTATCTCACACTCTTTTGGAGTGTACCATAATAAAAAAATAAAAATAAAACCAAAAACCAGTGTTGGCTACCTCGTCCTCCTCCACCCCTGCTTCCACCTACACCGCTACATCTACCACCTCCTCAAACTCCTACTCCATTTGGACCTCCACCTCATAAATCAAGTTTATTTTTTTTAATTTGTACGTATTTTATTTTATGTCATTTCACTAATTTGTCTGTTACATTTTCTGGTGAAATTCACCACTTTTTGGGTGTGATATACCCCGGCTGTACCTAGTAGACAGGTAAAAACATTTCACTAATTTGTCTGTTACATATTCGGGTGTAATTCACCAATAATTTTTGGGTGTGATATACCACTGCTATACCTAGTAGACAGGTAAAAAAATATCATTAATTTGTTTGTTACATATTCAGGTGAAATTCACCACTTTTTGGGTGTGATATACCCTGGCTGTACCTAGTAGACAGGTAAAAACATTTCACTAATTTGTCTGTTACATATTCAGGTGAAATTCACTAATTTTTGGGTGTGATAAACCCCTGCTCTACCTAGTAGACAGGTAAAAAAATGTCATTAATTTGTCTGTTACATATTTGGGTGAAATTCACAGATTTTTGGGTGTGATATACCCCTGCTCTACCCAGTAGACAGGTAACATTTCACTAATTTGTCTGTTACATATTCGGGTTTAATTCACCAATTTTTGGGTGTGTAATACCACTGCTATACCTAGTAGACAGGTAAAAAAATATCATTAATTTGTCTGTTACATATTGGGTGAAATTCACCAATTTTTGGTTCTGATATACCCCTGCTCTACCTAGTAGACAGGTTAATAAATTTCACAAATTTTTCAGTTACATTCTTGGGTGACATTTTACCATTTTGCTGTGAATAAACCCCTGCTCTGCATAGGTGACAGAAACCGAAATTTTTAAAAATCATTTGTTCCATTGGTGGGTGACATTAATCCATTTCTGGCGATGAAAAACCCCTGATCTGCATAGGTGACAGGGAATTAAATTTGTTAAATTCGTCTTTAATTGACCCTTTCATTCAATCTTTCTGCTCTAACAACTTGTCCCACATTTCAGCTCGATCACATTGCAGCCATCAATTACCACACCCTAATCAACCAGTCAAAGCTAGGGAATTAACAAATTCAGAATCAAATCAAGTGCAAAGCATTTTTATACTAAGTAGTAACTAAGAACATACACAAACAGGAATGCCCTAGCTGCTCATAACTGATGTAGGCACTAGTTTTTAGAGCTACTGCACCTATTCTCAGGGATAGACTTTTTAGAAATGTTCACATGAGTAATCTTAACATGGAAGACATTGCCATCCTGTAAAAAAAATTCCCAGTAGCATTAAGATAACATATAATCAGCCTAAGACAGTGAACTACTAAACTTTATCATATACTTACCTTTTGGGCATATAAACAGCCACATTATGACTAAATTTTGCATGTAATAATGCTGCACATAAGTGCATAAACCCTCTATTAAACTCTGTTTTCAGTTTATAGAGATTTTTTTCTGCTGAATTCCAAATTATGTTTGTCCTGTAAATTCTGGTTGCCATTGAACTTAATTAACAATTTTGTTGCATTATAATTAGCCTTACAAATGTCATCAGTTAGTGATTCTCAAGAGCAGTTTCGAACTTTGCAGTATTAATTTACACTTCTAATATAATACAGCAAATGCAAGCAGGGTTGCATTCAATTATTAGAATATATAACAGCATTAAATAATATGGCCGTTAAGTTCACTGTATCTCTTACATTATTTCAGGGTTATGTAATTGACTTTCATCTCTCATTGTACTCTGTCGTTGAAAATAAATTGGAGCCTCATAAGCAATAATCACAGTTATGAATGCGACTAATAGTTGGGATTTCATTTTTCACAGTTAATGGAATTTGGAATAATATATTGAAACTGATCTTACATTTCTAATAATTATTTTTCAACTTGAGATTTTTAATGAAATCCTTTTTAAAATGTCTCTCTGAGATTTTGCCATTGGTTAAACATTAATTGCTATGCTATACTCCACTGTGGCTGCAATAGCGGAAACTATAAAAAAAAGTCACTTGCTCCATATTTAAAAGAATTCTTAATTATTTTCAGCCTCTGCCCTCCAGTAAAGCTTTTTGTGCCTCCTATAAATAAAATTGACCTAAATTGATAAGTTCTAGAGCCTTTAGCTGATTTATAAACATTTGGCTGCATAAAGGCTCAAACTTTTAACTTTAGAAAATTAAAATGAATTTCATTTATATTTAAAAAGTTTAGATTATTTTTGCATGCCACTTTTAAATGTTGAATTTATTTGAATAACCATGTTATTAAACCAAGTCTGCTGTTTGAGTATTATAACGTAGTCCAAGTCATGGAAAAGTGTATTGCAGGAAGGTTAATGGAAACATTCTTTACATACGTAAATACAACCATATACAATCAGGTCCAT
Source organism: Bufo bufo (assembly GCF_905171765.1). NCBI lineage: Eukaryota > Metazoa > Chordata > Amphibia > Anura > Bufonidae > Bufo > Bufo bufo. The sequence continues at coordinate 213,668,447 of NC_053389.1, forward strand.
AAATATTGGGACAGCGACACAATTCTGACATTTTTGGCTCTATACACCACTACAATGGATTTGAAATGAAACAAACAAGATGTGCTTTAACTGCAGACTGTCAGCTTTAATTTGAGGATATTTACATCCAAATCAGGTGAACGGTGCAGGAATTACAACAGTTTGCATATGTGCCTCCCATTTGTTAAGGGACCACAAGTAATGGGACAATTGTCTTCTCAGCTGTTCCATGGCCAGGTGTGTGTTATTCCCTCATTATCCCAATTACAATGAGCAGATAAAAGGTCCAGAGTTCATTTCAAGTGTGCTATTTGCATTTGGAATCTGTTCCTGTCAACTCTTAAGATGAGATCCAAAGAGCTGTCACTATCAGTGAAGAAAGCCATCATTAGGCTGAAAAAAAAAAAACAAACCCATCAGAGCGATAGCAAAAACATTAGGCCTGGCCAAAACAACTGTTTGGAACATTCTTAAAAAAAAGGAACGCACCGTTGAGCTCAGCAACACCAAAAGACCCGGAAGACCACAGAAAACAACTGTGGTGGATGACCGAAGAATTCTTTCCTGGTGAAGAAAACACTCTTCACAACAGTTGGTCAGATCAAGAACACTCTCCAGGAGGTTGCTGTATGTGTGTCAAAGTCAACAATCAAGAGAAGACTTTACCAGAGTGAATGCAGAAGGTTCACCACAAGATGTAAACCATTGGTGAGCCTCAAAAACAGGAAGGCCAGATTGGAGTTTGCCAAATGACATCTAAAAAAGCCTTCACAGTTCTGGAACAACATCCTATGGACAGATGAGACTAAGAGCAACTTGTACCAAAGTGATGGGAAGAGAAGAGTATGGAGAAGGAAAGGAACTGCTCATGATCCTAAGCATACCACCTCATCAGTGAAGCATGGTGGTGGTAGTGACATGGTGTGGGCATGTATGGCTGCCAATGGAACTGGTTCTCTTGTATTTATTGATGATGTGACTGCTGACAAAAACAGCAGGATGAATTCTGAAGTGTTTCGGGCAATATTATCTGCTCATATTCAGCCAAATGCTTCAGAACTCATTGGACCGCTTCACAGTGCAGCTGGACAATGACCCAAAGCATACTGAATAAGCAAAGAGTTTTTTAAGGGAAAGAAGTGGATTGTTATGCAATGGCCGAGTCAATCAGCTGACCTGAATCCAATTGAGCATGCATTTCACTTGCTGAAGACAAAACTGAAGGGAAAATGCCCCAAGAACAAGCAGGAACTGGACAGTTGCAGTAGAGGCCTGGCAGAGCCTCACTAGGGATGATACCCAGGGTCTGGTGATGTCTATGCGTTCCAGACTTCAGGCTGTAATTGACTGCAAAGGACTTGCAACCAAGTATTAAAAAGTGAAAGTTTGATTTATGATTATTATTATTCAGTCCCATTACTTTTGGTCCCTTAACAAGTGGGAGGCGCATATGCCAGCTGTTGTAATTCCTGCACCGTTCACCTGATTTGGATGTAAATAACCTCAAATTAAAGCTGACAGTCTGCAGTTAAAGCACATCTTGTTTGTTTCATTTCAAATCCATTGTGGTGGTGTATAGAGCCAAAAATTTTACAATTGTGTCCATGTCCCAATATTTATGGACCTGACTGTATATTTACTTTTAAATTTGCTGATCAGTAATAACATTAAAACCACCTAACCTTCCTCTAGTCTTTGCTCCTCACACACATTAAGAAGCTTGGGGCATCACGGCCCTGTTGTTAGTTCACCAGAGGTCCATCCTTGGAACATTTTTCATACAGTGGGTATTAACTACTGTATGGCTCGAAATCCCCCAAAGTCCTTCTATTTTGGAGATGCTCTATTAAGTCATCTAGTCCTCACTTTATTCTTTGTTAATATTTCTTATGTTTGCCTATTTTCCTGCTTACAATGCATATATTCCAAGAACTGACTATTCATTTCTTGCTTAACATATCCCACCATTTGACTGGTTCCATCGTCATGAGATGATCAATGTTATTCACTTTACTTGTCAGTGTTTTAATGTTATGGCTGATTGTTGTATACACAGTACATATACATATAGCAAATTTGCTGCCCAAATTCAATTAGAGACTGCATAGAATTAAAAAGTTCCCACTGTCATTCACTAAACTTCTATACTCAGCCACAGAGTACCTATGGCCAGCTATACTACCTAGATTTCCCCCTGTTATTCCTGTGATTTTGGTAAAGTATTTAATAATATAATAAACCTTTTTATGTCCACATTACCTTTTTTTTTAGATCTAAGTTAGGAATATTACGTATATTGAAATATGGGGGTCTTTCATCAAACTGGTGTAAAGTAGAACTGGCTTAGTTGTCCATAGCAACCAATGAGAATCCACCTTTCATTTTGGACAGCTCTTTTGGAATTTTCTATAGTTTCATAGTTGATACGGTTTAAAAAAAGAAATAAGTCCATCAAGTTCAACCAAGGGATAGAGGGGGACGCGAATCCCAATAGGAAGTGAGACTCAGATTTCTGCACCTTTTTATAAGCATCAATGTTGTTTACTTTTAACAATTTATCTAAACCCTTTTTTTAAACTGTCCACTGTTCCTGCTGTGACCACGTCCTGAGGAAGTCTATTCCACAGATTCACAGTTCTTACAGTAAGGAAGCTTTGACACTTCTAGAGACTGAACTTTTTCTTCTCCAGTCGGAGGCAGTTTTACATGGAACAGTTTTTCACTGTATTTTTTGTATGGCCCATTTATATATTTGTATAGGCTAATCATGTCCCCCCCTTAGACGTCTCTTCTCAAGACTAAATAAATTCAATTATTTTAATCTTTCTTCATAACTAAGACCCTTCATGCCCCTTATCAGTTTAGGCTACTTTCACACTGGCGTTTTATTTTTTAATCAGATGTCTTTTTATTGCTTTTTTTCTCAAGTTTTGCATAATCCAACATACACATACAATATGTGAATCAGACAAATTAAGGAATGCAATATACAGAGACGATTCTGACAAGCATTGCAAAAAGCAACATATATAAGTACTAAGCAAAAGTAGATCGTATATATCCCCTATAGAAAGAAACCCACCCACCCACCCCAACATAACCAGAGCAGGTAATAATAATAAAGTCCATATATGGTCTACTCCTAGAAAAGAAAATAGACATACAAAGCAGTAAACGTAATATCCATTATCAGTAGTATGACCCATTCAGTCACCTCCGGGGTGTCAACACCACAAATCCCAATTTGAAGACAGCAGGGGGCATCAACATCATGGGAAGGTGCATGTATTATTGTACGTATCACACCCACTAGACACCTAGACATCCAGGCCCATTATATTGATAGAGCACCAAGTACCTTACTAATCCGTAAACCCGGTACCCTACTCCATCCAACAGCTGTACAAGCATCAACACTTTCTCCACATTCCAAAGCCACATCCACACCCACCAAACACCAAGGTTAAATGGATCGTAAGATCCCACTGGTAAATGCCAGCCATGGGCTACAGCACCCTGAGTTGTCAATCCATGCACCCCAAATAGCTTCAAACTTAGACAAACTATTCCTTTTTAGATAGACCCCTCTCTCCAAACGAACAATTGCATGCAGTCTATTCACATACTCCGAATACCACGGGAGACGTTGGTTGCATCCATTTTGCCGCTAACGTTTTGCATGCTTGATACAGCATTCTGTTACTACCAATGGTGATAACCACTTGTAGATCCTCCACCGGCACATCCTTGGATCGGGAACAAGACGTGTACGGTATACTTTATTAATTAGTTGCACCACCGCTGTCCAATAAGCCGATAATAAAGGACATGCCCAAAGCATATGAAACAAATCTGCCTCTGCTGCTGTACACTTTGGGCACCCTGGGCTATCCCTGTATCCTATTTTAAATAAAAATAGAGGGGTCTTATACACTCTATGTAATAAGTACAAATGGGATAACCGCGCAGCTTCACTCAGGGATAGACTCGGAGTAAGGGCCAATACCTCTTCCCATTGAGCATCTGAGATGCTACCCACATCTTGTTCCCAACCTCTCCTAACTTTAAGGGGATTTGCTTTAAGAAATCCCACAAGTAGGACTTAATAAACAATGGAAATAGCTCCTTTCACCGAGCCCGCTCGCACCACCATATTTAAGGTTTCACACTGGCGTTTTGGCTTTCAGTTTGTGAGATCCGTTCAAGGTCCTCACAAACGGTCCAAAACTGATCAGTTTTTCCCTAATGCATTCTGAATGGAAAAGGATCCGCTCAGAATGCATCAGTTTGCCTCAGTTTGCCTCCGTTCCATCTCCATTCCGCTTTGGAGGCGGACACCAAAATGCTGTTTGCAGCGTTTTGGTGTCCGTCTGACAAAACTGAGCCAAACGGATCCGTTCTGACACACAATGTAAGTCAATGGGGTCGGATCCATTTTCTATGACACAATCTGGCACAATAGAAAACGGATCCGTCCAAAATCTTTAATTGCGGCCTAGTCTGCATCTGTACGTGTGAGATACACATTTTAGATGCTGTGATTCTATTCTGCTATTAATAAAACACCTATTTTCGGCAAAATACACAATTTTACAGCCCTTGCTGCATCTGCATGTGTGAAATTCAAGCGTTATATACTGCTGTCAAAACTTAATTTTGCAGCCTTTGCTGCATATGTCATTGTGAGATACACCCTTTAGATACTGTGGTTTTATTCTGTTATTAATAAAACACCCCTTTTGGGCAAAAATCTTTAATTGCAGCCTAGTCTGGATCTGTACGTGTGAGATACACCCTTTAGATACTGTGGTTCTATTCTTCTATTAGAAAAACACCCATTTTGGGCAAAAAACTAAATTTTTCAGCCTTTGCTGCATATGTCATTGTGAGATACACCATTTAGATACTGTGGTTCTATTCTGCTATTAGAAAAACACCCATTTTGGGGTGGCGGGGCCTGCACCGGAGCTGAATGGCTGCGTGAAGTGAAGCTCTGCTGTGAATGACTCCCTCAAGAGCCTGTATCTTTTTTATTTTTATTTTTTAAAATTTTCAACACCTTTATTAATATACCAAAGCAATAGAAAGGAAAGAAAAGAAACAAGCTTCAGCTTGATATAATGATTTGTTAACACTTTACCCTTAACCCGCGTTTCCCACCCTGCCCTCCCCCTGTGATGTGTCTAACCCCCCCCCCCCCCCCCTATATACCTGGGAAGGAGGGGGAGAAGAAAGAGAAGAGAGGGGAAAGAAAAAAAATAAAAAAGGGAAAAAAGAACAGTTAACTCATCACTTCCAGTCAGCCCATATCCTAATCCATTTCTCTAATGAGTCTCTCTGCTTATAGAGAATCCGTTCATAATTTTTGACCTTATTAACCAGATTTATTCAATTATTTACCTCTGGAGTATGATGTGCAAACCAACTCCGACTAATCAAGACCCTGGCCAGTAATAATATTTTACCTAAGAAGATATTTTTATATTTATAATTATAGTTACCTAGGGGGGAAAAATCATTCAGTAAGAACAATTGGGGCTCAAAAGGAATCCGTGTTTTAAGTTTTTGTAAAAGGACATTATTAATACCATTCCATTTTAGATACTGTGGTTCTATTCTTCTATTAGAAAAACACCCATTTTGGGCAAAAAACTAAATTTTTCAGCCTTTGCTGCATATGTCATTGTGAGATACACCATTTAGATACTGTGGTTCTATTCTGCTATTAGAAAAACACCCATTTTTGGGGGGCGGGGCCTGCACCGGAGCTGAATGGCTGCGTGAAGTGAAGCTCTGCTGTGAACGACTCCCTCAAGAGCCTGTATCTTTAGCACAGCGATCCCGACATGGTCAAGATCGGGGGCCCAAGATCCGCTGACACTCAAGAGCAAGCCAGAACACAGAACCAAGCTGGCGATATGGAGAAATTTATTAAGAAAGCCGCACAGACGTATGTGGCAAGGGATTCCAAAATGGCGCCCGAAGCTCCTCGCGCGCCGAGGAGCAAACAAGCCGGAACTCCCGCTGAGAAGGTAAGAGAGGACTCCCCAGGGGCCAACACGCTACCATTATCAAGATCTTTCCTGAGGGAGGCATTATTGGAAGCCCTTGGGCCTCTCAAGACAGACCTTACCTCCATCAAAGAGGATATGCGCCATATAGGGAGAAGGGTAGAGGTGCTGGAAGAAGCGCACACCGCTTTCACAGCACACCAGAACGCAATCTCCTCCAACATGTCCATATATCAAAAACACCTGAACTCCCTTTACACACAGTTGGAGGACCAAGAAAACAGGGGCAGACGCAACAATCTGCGCTTCAGAGGTATCCCTGAATCTGTGGGCCCTGAAGAGATACCCGAGACCGTGATGCAGATCTGCCTGAAACTCTAGGGCCCTGACTCCTCACATGAAGTCATCATTGAACGTGCCCACAGGGCACTTCGCCCCAAACCTCAGCCTGCAGAACCGCCAAGGGATGTGACCTGCAAATTCCTGCATTTTCCAGCCAAAGTGGCAATACTCAATAGTGCAAGAAATACCTTACAGCTGACATGGGAAGATAATCCAATATCTATCTACCTGTCTCGACCATGGTCATGGTCGTGACTCCTGATCCGCATGCAGTTGCCTGCGGTTTGGTTTTTGTCAATCACATTGTGAAGGCGGCTGTATTGTTGCCTCACATGTGGTTGCCGCTGGCAACATGTTTGTACTTAGCAGTATAGCAGCCTGAGCTGTTGCTAGGCAGCTTGCTGCAATCTGCATGCGGTTGCACCTGGCAACCTGTCTTTGTAGGTGTGCCTTTTTATATGTTTGGTGTGCACGAGGTTTGGGTGTGTGCACTGTGACTTTTTCCCTTCACTTGTGGCTGCCCGAGGCAACGTGTTGTATTGTGTACATGTGGTGGCAGTGTCTCGGCCTTCTGGCTGACTCCCAGGACACGGTTGCCACACATGTCATTGCCTGCGGTAACAGCTGCAGTGTGATAAGTGTTTGTACACTTCCCCTGTATGTGGCTGTTTTCCCTTGCCTGGTGTAGGAAGGGTTAACTCCCTTATGTGTGTGTGAACACTGGGTGTATCTGTGTGGGTGTGGCTACATGGGCTATTTAGCCTCTGCTGAGAGCAGTACTCAGAGGGGTACTTCAGCCATGGTCTGCTGGAGTCGTCCTCCTACTTTATACCATCTGCCAGTGAGGGCCAACCTTGTGGTCATAGATGTTTATACGTTAAGTTGATGTTGTATTCCGTTTGTACTCCTTCTACTCCTCAGCAAATAATTCAGACAGCAGGATAGATTACATCCTAATATCAAAAGAACACTTGGAATCATGCCCATCCTCCTGGATAGGCGACACAACTTTATCTGACCACTCCCCAGTATTTTGCGATATCCGTCCCATCGCCAGATCTAGTAGGAACACAAATTGGAAGTTCAACGAGTCTTTGTTGGGCAATGCCAAACATAAATCTCAAATATCCTCTTTTCTCGAGGAATATTTCTCAACCAATAACACTCCAGGAATATCCAGATCCTCTGGGACGCCCATAAAGCCTGCATTAGAGGTAGACTGATTAGTCTCTGCTCCTTTCTTAGAAAGGAATCTGAGAAAAAACTCACTACTCTGCTATCCAAAATCCATGTGTTAGAAAAAGCTTACAAACAATCACTACTTGCTGAGCAACTCTCAGAACTTTCCTCTTGTCTGCTCAGCAAAAAGTCTTCGCCCATGGCAACAAGGCTTCCAAGTTCATGATGCAAAGAATAAAACAGAGACAAAACTCCTGTTATGTTCAGAGCATTAAATCTCCCCAGGGAATTCAATTATTTAAAGCAGAAGAGATTGCTGAACAATTCAGGCTATTCTTTGAGTCACTTTATAACCTCCCCTCCCTGAACTCCCAAATCCTTCCCAGGGCAGAGAGGCCAAAATTAACTCATTCCTTGACGCCCTTTATTTCCCATCTCTGACCCCACCACAACGAGAATCTCTGACTAAGCCATTTACCTCCTCAAAATTAATAACAGTTATTAAGTCAACCCCTAAAGGAAAATGCCCAGGCCCTGACGGACTTCCCATATCTTATTACTCTGCGTTCAAGGACACCCTCCTTCCCTTCCTGCTCCCAATTGGTAATCTCGCAATGTCCAAACACCCAATTACTATAGACATGACAAAAGCCACCATTACAATTATCTCCAAAGAAGGCAAGGATCCCACTTCCTGCTCCAATTACCGCCCTATCTCCCTAATTAATGTGGATCTCTAGCTATTAGCCATGATGCTTGCCACTAGACTACAAAATTTCTTACCAAACCTGATCCATCCAGACCAGGTGGGATTTGTCAAAGGACGTGAGGGGAAGGACAACACCACCAAGATCTTAAACGCCTTATATTATGCCTCACTTAAATCCACCCCTCTGTTCTTGATTGGCATGGACGCCGAAAAAGCATTTGACAGAGTTGACTGGACGTTTATTAGGTTGACTCTGTCTAAATTTCAAATACCAGAATCCTATATCAATGCTGTGTTCTCTATGTACTCTTACTCATTGGCGTCCGTGTCAGTCAACGGGATCCTATCCTCTTATTTCCCAATTAGGAACGGAACGAGGCAAGGCTGCCCACTCTCCCCCCTCCTATTTGTCCTAGTGATGGAAATGCTTCTACAAGCCAGACAGGACAGCGAAATTAGAGGCCTACTGGTCGATGGCTGTAAATTCAAATTAGCAGCATTTGCTGATGATTTACTTATTCTCACAACAAACCCACCCAAATCCATGCCTATAATACTATCAAAACTCAGTCACTTGGGATCCCTATCCAATTTCAAAGTCAATCCTTCCAAGTCCCAAAGACTTCATGTTGGCCTTTCCCCCCCAACTCTTTTATCCCTCCAGACAAATTCTCCTTTTAATTAGTACACCCAACAATTGACATACCTTGGTGTGAAACTCTCCCCACACCTAACAGACCTATTTAAGCTAAACTATAAACCTTTACTGCTATCAATGATTGCCCAGCTAGACTCATTGGACTTTCCATATCTCTCCTGGTTCGGGAGAAAAAATATCCTCATGTCCTTGGTAATACTGAGACTCACATATTTGATGCAAGTACTTCCCATTGAGATCCCCAAATCTTACTTTATCTCTCTAAACAAACACATTCGCAAATTTATATGACAGGAAAAAAATCCACGTATCTCCTTTGATACACTAACCAAGCCCAGAGTTAAAGGAGGCATTGGGCTACCTGACCCCGAGATGTATATGAAGGCTATCCAGCTCTCAAAAGTAGTAGACTGGATCAGAGGCCCATCCTATAAATCATGGTTCATATTGGAAAACGCCTTCTTACCTTCCCCGAAACACTCTGATGGTCTGGAGGTGGTTCTCGGCCAGCTCTAGGGCCTTAACACTCGCCTCCCCCTCATGCTTATAAAAGATGTAGTTGCCTTAGCCTCCAAAGAACTGAAAGAGAGCTGTCCAATCCCTCTAAGGTCGTCTGAGCTCGCCATTTCAAAGTTACTAGATCAAGATGGATGGATGCTTTCTGATCTTGAAATCTGCAAGGTACTCAAAACGCATATCCAGAACCCTATTCTCATGCGATTCCTTAGATCAGAATCGCTCCACCTTGCAAAAAAGACTCCTTCTCATGAGTCAAATTGGTTTGAGAGGATGATAGGGAATTCGCTGTATCCCCCTAAAACCATATCCAAGATATATAAACAATTAACATCTCTTCCTTCTTTGACAAAGTCTGCTGTAATTGGCCTCTGGGAGAAGGACCTACAGCGAACTCTGACATCTTCTGAGTAGAGTTGAGCGAACACCTGGATGTTCGGGTTCGAGAAGTTCGGCCGAACTTCCCGGAAATGTTCGGGTTCGGGATCCGAACCCGACCCGAACTTCGTCCCGAACCCCATTGAAGTCAAGGGGACCCAAACTTTTCGGCACTAAAAAGGCTGTAAAACAGCCAAGGAAAGAGCTAGAGGGCTGCAAAAGGCAGCAACATGTAGGTAAATCCCCTGCAAACAAATGTGGATAGGGAAATGAATTAAAATTAAAATAAAATATATAAAAATAAACCAATATCAATTGGAGAGAGGTCCCATAGCAGAGAATCTGGCTTCACGTCAGCAGAGAATCAGTCTTCATGCCATAGCAGAGAATCTGGCTTCACGTCACCCACCACTGTAACAGGCCACTGTCACATATTTAGGCCCAGGCACCCAGGCAGAGGAGAGAGGTCCCATAACAGAGATTCAGGCTTCATGTCAGCAGAGAATCAGTCTTCATGTCATAGCAGAGAATCAGGCTTCACGTCACCCACCACTGGAACAGGCCACTGTCACATATTTAGGCCCAGGCACCCAGGCAGAGGAGAGAGGTCCCATAACAGGGATTCAGGCTTTATGTCAGCAGAGAATAAGTCTTCATGTCATAGCAGAGAATCAGGCTTCACGTCACCCACCACTGGAACAGGCCACTATCACATATTTAGGCCCAGGCACCCAGGCAGAGGAGAGAGGTCCCATAACAGAGATTTAGGCTTCATGTCAGCAGAGAATCAGTCTTCATGTCATAGCAGAGAATCAGGCTTCACGTCACCCACCACTGGAACAGGCCACTGTCACATATTTAGGCCCAGGCACCCAGGCAGAGGAGAGAGGTCCCATAACAGAGATTCAGGCTTCATGTCAGCAGAGAATCAGTCTTCATGTCATAGCAGAGAATCAGGCTTCATGTCACCCACCACTGGAACAGGCCACTGTCACATATTTAGGCCCCGGCACCCAGACAGAGGAGAGAGGTCCAGTAACAGAGAATCTGGCTTCATGTCAGCACAGAATCAGTCTTCCTGTCATAGCAGAGAATCAGGCTTAACGTCACCCACCACTGGAATAGGCCACTGTCACATATTTAGGCCCAGGCACCCAGGCAGAGGAGAGAGGTCGCGTAACAGAGAATCTGGCTTCATGTCAGCACAGAATCAGTCTTCATGTCATAGCAGAGAATCAGGCTTCACGTCACCCACCACTGGAACAGGCCACTGTCACACATTTAGGCCCCGGCACCCAGACAGAGGAGAGGTTCATTCAACTTCGGGTTGCCCCGCAATATAATGGTAAAATGAAAATAAAAATAGGATTGAATGAGTTAGTGCCCTGGAGTACAATAATATATTGTTAAGGGGAGGTAGTTAATGTCTAATCTGCACAAGGGATGGACAGGTCCTGTGGGATCCATGCCTGGTTCATTTTTATGAACGTCAGCTTGTCCACATTGGCTGTAGACAGGCGGCTGCGTTTGTCTGTAATGACGCCCCCTGCCGTGCTGAATACACGTTCAGACAAAACGCTGGCCGCCGGGCAGGCCAGCACCTCCAAGGCATAAAAGGCTAGCTCTGGCGACGTGGAAAATTTGGAGACGCAGAAGTTGAATGGGGCCGAACCATCAGTCAGTACGTGGAGGGGTGTGCACAGGTACTGTTCCACCATGTTAGTGAAATGTTGCCTCCTGCAAACACGTTCCGTATCAGGTGGTGGTGCAGTTAGCTGTGGCGTGGTGACAAAACTTTTCCACATCTCTGCCATGCTAACCCTGCCCTCAGCGGAGCTGGCCGTGACACAGCTGCGTTGGCGACCTCTTGCTCCTCCTCTGCCTTCGCCTTGGGCTTCCACTGGTTCCCCTGTGACATTTGGGAATGCTCTCAGTAGCGCGTCTACCAACGTGCGCTTGTACTAGCGCATCTTCCTATCACGCTCCAGTGTAGGAAGTAAGGTGGGCACATTGTCTTTGTACCGGGGATCCAGCTGGGTGGCAACCCAGTAGTCCGCACACGTTAAAATGTGGGCAACTCTGCTGTTGTTGCGCAGGCACTGCAGCATGTAGTCGCTCATGTGTGCCAGGCTGCCCAGAGGTAAGGACAAGCTGTCCTCTGTGGGAGGCGTATTGTCATCGTCCTGTGTTTCCCCCCAGCCACGCACCAGTGATGGGCCCGAGCTGCTTTGGGTGCCACCCCGCTGTGAACATGCTTCATCCTCATCCTCCTCCACCTCCTCCTCATCCTCGTCCTCCTCGTCCTCCAGTAGTGGGCCCTGTCTGGCCACATTTGTACCTGGCCTCTGCTGTTGCAAAAAAAACTCCCTCTGAGTCACTTCGAAGAGACTGGCCTGAAAGTGCTAAAAATGACCCCTCTTCCTCCTCTTCCTCCTGGGCCACCACCTCTTCCATCATCGCCCTAAGTGTTTTCTCAAGGAGACATAGAAGTGGTATTGTAATGCTGATAACGGCGTCATCGCCACTGGCCATGTTGGTGGAGTACTCGAAACAGCGCAACAGGTCTCACATGGAGTCCCAGTCATTGGTGGTGAAGTGGTGCTGTTCCGCAGTGTGACTGACCCGTGCGTGCTGCAGCTGAAACTCCACTATGGCCTGCTGCTGCTCGCACAGTCTGTCCAGCATGTGCAAGGTGGAGTTCCACCTGGTGGGCACATCGCATATGAGGCGGTGAGCGGGAAGGCCGAAGCTACGCTGTAGCGCAGACAGGCGTGCAGCAGCAGGGTGTGAACGCCGGAAGCGCGAACAGACGGCCCGCACTTTATGCAGCAGCTCTGACATGTCGGGGTAGTTGCGAATGAACTTCTGCACCACCAATTTCAGCACATGCGCCAGGCAAGGGATGTGCGTCAAACCGGCTAGTCCCAGAGCTGCAACGAGATTTCGCCCATTATCTTGAGGCTCGCCGGCAGCAACCACTCGTCGGTCTGTTGTTCTATACCCCGCCACAACTCCTGTGCGGTGTGGGGCCTGTCTCCCAAACATATGAGTTTCAGAACGGCCTGCTGACGTTTACCCCGGGCTGTGCTGAAGTTGGTGGTGAAGGTGTGTGGCTGACTGGATGAGCAGGTGGAAGAAGAGGAGGAGGAAGCTGAGTAGGAGGAGGAGGAGACAGGAGGCAAAGAATGTTGCCCTGCGATCCTTGGCGGCCGAAGGACGTGCGCCAAACAGCTCTCTGCCTGGGGCCCAGCCGCCACTACATTTACCCAGTGTGCAGTTAGGGAGATATAGCATCCCTGGCCGTGCTTACTGGTCCACGTATCTGTGGTTAGGTGGACCTTGCCACAGATGGCGTTGCGCAGTGCACACTTGATTTTATCGGACACTTGTTTGTGCAGGGAAGGCACGGCTCTCTTGGAGAAATAGTGGCGGCTGGAAACAACATACTGTGGGACAGCAAGCGACATGAGCTGTTTGAAGCTGTCTGTGTCCACCAGCCTAAATGACAGCATTTCATAGGCCAGTAGTTTAGAAATGCTGGCATTCAGGGCCAGGGATCGAGGGTGGCTAGGTGGGAATTTACGCTTTCTCTCAAATGTTTGTGAGATGGAGAGCTGAACGCTGCCGTGTGACATGGTTGAGATGCTTGGTGACGCAGGTGGTGGTGGTGTTGGTACATCCCATGTTTGCTGGGAGGCAGGTGCCAACGTTCCTCCAGAGGCGGAGGAAGAGGCCGAGGCGGCGGCAGCAGCAGAAGAGCCTGAGGCGGCAGCAGCAGAAGAGGTAGCAGGGGGAGCCTGAGTGACTTCTTTGTTTTTAAGGTGTTTACTCCACTGCAGTTCATGCTTTGCATGCAGGTGCCTGGTCATGCAGGTTGTGCTAAGGTTCAGAACGTTAATGCCTCGCTTCAGGCTCTGATGGCACAGCGTGCAAACCACTCGGGTCTTGTCGTCAGCACATTGTTTAAAGAAGTGCCATGCCAGGGAACTCCTTAAAGCTGCCTTTGGGGTGCTCGGTCCCAGATGGCGGCGGTCAGTAGCAGGCAGAGTCTCTTGGCGGCGGGTGTTCTGATTTTGCCCACTGCTCCCTCTTTGTCTTTTGCTACGCTGTTGGCTCGGTCTCACCACTGCCTCTTCCTCCGAATTCTGAAAGTCAGTGGCACGACCTTCATTCCATGTGGGGTCTAGGACCTCATCGTCCCCTGCATCGTCTTCCACCCAGTCTTCCTCCCTGACCTCCTGTTCAGTCTGCACACTGCAGAAAGACGCAGCAGTTGGCACCTGTGTTTCGTCATCATCAGAGACGTGCTGAGGTGGTATTCCCATGTCCTCATCATCAGGAAACATAAGTGGTTCTGCGTTAGTGTATTCTATCTCTTCCAGTCTCTTGGCGGCGGGTGTTCTGCTTTTTCCCACTGCTCCCTCTTTTGCTACGCTGTTGGCTCGGTCTCACCACTGCCTCTTCCTCCGAACTGTGAAAGTCAGTGGCACGACGTTCATTCCATGTGGGGTCTAGGACCTCATCGTCCCCTGCATCGTCTTCATTCCTGACCTCCTGTTCAGTCTGCACACTGCAGAAAGACGCAGCAGTTGGCACCTGTGTTTCGTCATCATCAGAGACGTGCTGAGGTGGTATTCCCATGTCCTCATCATCAGGAAACATAAGTGGTTGTGCGTTAGTGCATTCTATCTCTTCCACCCCTGGGGAAGGGCTAGGTGGATGCCCTTGGGAAACCCTGGCAGCAGAGTCTTCAAACAGCATAAGAGACTGCTGCATAACTTGAGGCTCAGACAGTTTCCCTGATATGCATGGGGGTGATGTGACAGACTGATGGGCTTTGTTTTCATGCGCCATCTGTGTGTTTTCTGCAGAAGACTGGGTGGGAGATAATGTGAACGTGCTGGATGCACTGTCGGCCACCCAATTTACTAATGCCTGTACCTGCTCAGGCCTTACCATCCTTAGAACGGCATTGGGCCCCACCAAATATCCCTGTAAATTCTGGCGGCTACTGGGACCTGAGGTAGTTGGTACACTAGGATGTGTGGCTGTGGCAGAACGGCCACGTCCTCTCCCAGCACCTGAGGGTCCAATAACACCACCACGACCATGTCCACGTCCGCGTCCGCATCCCTTATTAGATGTTTTCCTCATTGTTCCCGTTCACCACAATTTTGAAAATGGCAAATTTGGGAATACTTTTTCAACCCAGAACAAAAACTGTGCTTTTACGGTCACTACAAATAATTTGACCAGCTAAAACAGTACAGATTTGGTTGAATAGAAATGTGAGGCCTATTTTTTACGCGCTGTGTGACAGATATACCTTTAATCACAGAATTAGAATTGTATCTGCACGGTAGCGTGTGTGTTAAGTTTTTCAGAATGACACTATCAGCACCTTGAATCTAAGATATCCTTTTTGGGATAGATTTAAAGTAGGCCTGATATAGCAGAAACTACTAATTTTGAGAATGGCAAATTTGGGAATAGTTTTTCAACCCAGAACAAAAACTGTGCTTTTACGGTCACTACAAATAATTTGACCAGCTAAAACAGTACAGATTTGGTTGAATAGAAATGTGAGGCCTATTTTTTACGCGCTGTGTGACAGATATACCTTTAATCACAGAATTAGACTTGTATCTGCATGGTAGCGTGTGTGTTAAGTTTTTCAGAATGACACTATCAGCACCTTGAATCTAAGATATCCTTTTTGGGATAGATTTAAAGTAGGCCTGATATAGCAGAAACTACTAATTTTGAGAATGGCAAATTTGGGAATAGTTTTTCAACCCAGAACAAAAACTGTGCTTTTACGGTCACTACAAATAATTTGACCAGCTAAAACAGTACAGATTTGGTTGAATAGAAATGTGAGGCCTATTTTTTACGCGCTGTGTGACAGATATACCTTTAATCACAGAATTAGACTTGTATCTGCACGGTAGCGTGTGTGTTAAGTTTTTCAGAATGACACTATCAGTACCTTGAATCTAAGATATCCTTTTTGGGATAGATTTAAAGTAGGCCTGATATAGCAGAAACTACTAATTTTGAGAATGGCAAATTTGGGAATAGTTTTTCAACCCAGAACAAAAACTGTGCTTTTACGGTCACTACAAATAATTTGACCAGCTAAAACAGTACAGATTTGGTTGAATAGAAATGTGAGGCCTATTTTTTACGCGCTGTGTGACAGATATACCTTTAATCACAGAATTAGACTTGTATCTGCACGGTAGCGTGTGTGTTAAGTTTTTCAGAATGACACTATCAGCACCTTGAATCTAAGATATCCTTTTTGGGATAGATTTAAAGTAGGCCTGATATAGCAGAAACTACTAATTTTGAGAATGGCAAATTTGGGAATAGTTTTTCAACCCAGAACAAAAACTTTGCTTTTACGGTCACTAAATATAACTTGACCAGCTAAAACTGTACTGATTTGGAGGAATAGAAATGTCAGGCCAATTTTTTACGCGCTGTGTGACAGAAATACCTTTAAACACAGAATTAGACTTGTATCTGCACGGTAGCGTGTGTGTTAAGTTTTTCAGAATGACACTATCAGCACCTTGAATCTAAGATATCCTTTTTGGGATAGATTTAAAGTTGGCCTGATATAGCGGAAACTACTAATTTTGAGAATGGCAAAGTTGGGAATAGTTTTTCAACCCAGAACAAAAACTGTGCTTTTACGGTCACTACAAACAACTTGACCAGCTAAAACAGTACTGATTTGGAGGAATATAAATGTCAGGTC
This sequence comes from Bufo bufo, assembly GCF_905171765.1. Taxonomy (NCBI): domain Eukaryota; kingdom Metazoa; phylum Chordata; class Amphibia; order Anura; family Bufonidae; genus Bufo; species Bufo bufo. The sequence continues at coordinate 213,685,006 of NC_053389.1, forward strand.
TATTTTTTAGGCGCTGGGTGACAGGCTCAACTTTCCCCTGATGTAGTATATGGCCAAAAAATAACCACACTATTGATGGTTAAATGCACTTGGGTGACACAGGCTCAGCCTGCACCTGATGTAGTATATGGCCAAAAAATAACCACACTGTTGATGGTTAAATGCACTTCGGTGACACAGGCTCAGCCTGCACCTGATGTAGTATATGGCCAAAAAATAACCACACTGTTGATGGTTAAATGCACTTGGGTGACACAGGCTCAGCCTGCAGCTGATGTAGGATATAGCAAAAAATAACCACACTATTGATGGTTAAATGCACTTGGTGGTAGCTTGTGCTGGCGCACCACAAGCCACAAAATGGCCGCCGATCACCCCAGAAAAAAGTGATATAAAAACGCTCTGGGCAGCCTAAAAAAAAGTGAGCAATTCAATATTAGCACTTCAATGATCCACAGCTGGAGATCGATCACTGAATTAAGTCTTTTGGAGGAGTTAATCTGCCTAATCTCGCCCTAACGTCGCAGCAGCAACCTCTCCCTATGCTTGAATCAGCAGAGTGACGTGCAGCGCTACGCGACCCAAGCTTATATAGAGGCTGGGTCACATGCTGCACTGGCCAATCACAGCCATGCCAATAGTAGGCAAGGCTGTGAAGGCCTCTTGGGGCAAGTAGTATGACGCTTGTTGATTGGCTGCTTTGCAGCCTTTCAAAAAGCGCCAAGAAAGCGTCGAACACCGAACCCGAACCCGGACTTTTACGAAAATGTATACAGTTCGGGTTCGCTCATCCCTACTTCTGAGACTACAAAAATATTGACTACCCCACATAAGATCTCCAGATGCATCCGTATCCATGAAAATAGCTATAAAATTTTAACACGTTGGTACAGAACTCCATATAAGACCTGTATCTATAAACCCAGTTCCTCTGATGTCTGCTGGAGATGTTGTAAAGAAAGAGGCTCTTTTTTCTACATATGGTGGTCTTGCAAGTTAATCAAACCCTGATGGTTTAACATAGTCAAACTCAGTAATCAGATCTGCCAGACTTCCTTTCCCTGCACTCCTGAAATAACTTTGCTCTCCCTTGGGATTGGGGGAGTGGGCCCTCATAAATCATCATTCTTTTCCCTCATGTTAGCAACTGCCAGATTACTTCTACCAAATCACTGGCTCTCCTCTGAGATCCCCAGTGTGGAACATTGGGTTAACAAAGTGGACCAGATCTACAGACTAGAAGAAATCTCTCATTGAGAGCTACGTTCTAGATCCTTTTTTCTCCAGATCTGGAACCCCTGGAGTATCTACAGGAGTTTCTCTTAGCCCTCGACCTGTTCCCCAACCCACATACCAGCATTAAGGTGATCACGTACTAGAGGTTGCCTAAGGGCCCTTTCACACTTGCGTTGTCCGGATCCGGCGTGTACTCCATTTGCCGGAATTACACGCCGGATCCGGAAAAACGCAAGTGAACTGAAAGCATTTGAAGACGGATCCGTCTTCAAAATGCGTTCAGTGTTACTATGGCACCCAGGACGCTATTAAAGTCCTGGTTGCCATAGTAGTAGTGGGGAGCGGGGGAGCAGTATACTTACAGTCCGTGCGGCTCCCGGGGCACTCCAGAATGACGTCAAATCGCCCCATGCGCATGGATGACGTGTCCATGCGACACGTCATCCATGAGCGTGGGGCGCCCTGACGTCACTCTGGAGCGCCTGGGGAGCCGCACGGACGGTAATTATACTGCTCCCCCGCTCCCCCGCTCCCCACTACACTTTACCATGGCTGCCAGGACTTTAGCGTCCTGGCAGCCATGGTAACCATTCAGAAAAAGCTAAACGTCGGATCCGGCAATGCGCCGAAACGACGTTTAGCTTAAGGCTGGATCCGGATTAATGCCTTTCAATGGGCATTAATTCCGGATCCGACCTTGCGGCAAGTGTTCAGGATTTTTGGCCGGAGCAAAAAGCGCAGCATGCTGCTGTATTTTCTCCGGCCAAAAAACGTTCCGGTCCGGAACTGAAGACATCCTGATGCATCCTGAACGGATCTCTCTCCATTCAGAATGCATTAGGATAAAACTGATCAGGATTCTTCCGGCATAGAGCCCCGACGACGGAACTCTATGCCGGAAGAAAAGAACGCAAGTGTGAAAGAGCCCTAACTCAATACACATTCTATGTTCCTAGGTATCAAGTCATACTGTTAATTCTGATCCGTACTGTAGTTTAAATCTGTGTACTACCGGTCCTGACTGGCCCACGCCGGTCATTTTATGTTTATACCATTTTTATTTGTACCTGTTTCATTTTAAAATGATGCCTGTGATGTAATTTTACACTGTCCATGGCTACTTACAATTATATGAAAAAGCAAAAAAAATTGTCAATATAAAAAAAAAAAAAGAAAATAACCAATTTTGGCCATAAATCTTTTATTGCGGCCTAGTTTGCATCTGTACATGTGATATACACCCTTTACATACTCTGGTTCAATTCTGCTATTAATAAAACACCCATTTTGGGCAAAAATCTTTAATTGCGGCCTAGTCTGCATCTGTACGTGTGAAATACACCCTTTAGATACTGTGGTTCTATTCTGCTATTAATAAAACACCCATTTTGGGCAAAAATCTTTAATTGCGGCCTAGTCTGCATCTGTACGTGTGAGATACACACTTTAGATACTGTGGTTCTATTCTGCTATTAGAAAAGCACCCATTTTGGGCAAAAAAACTTAATTTTGCAGCCTTTGCTGCATATGTCATTGTGAGATACACCCTTTAGATACTGTGGTTCTATTCTGCTATTAATAAAACACCCATTTTGGGCACAAATCTTTAATTGTGGCCTAGTCTGCATCTGTAAGTGTGAGATACACACTTTAGATACTGTGGTTCTATTCTACTATAAATAAAACACCCTTTTGGGCAAAATACAAAATTTTACAGCCCTTGCTGCATCTGCACGTGTGAAATTCAAGCGTTATATACTGCTGTCATATTCTGTTATTAAAAAAACACCCATTTTGGGCAAAAAACTTAATTTTGCAGCCTTTGCTGCATATGTCATTGTGAGATACACCCTTTAGATACTGTGGTTTTATTCTGTTATTAATAAAACACCCTGCTGTGGGTAAGTAACTGGCTCAATGAGAGAAAACAGAGGGTGGTTATTAACGGTACACACTCAGATTGGGTCACTGTCACTAGTGGGGTACCTCAGGGGTCAGTATTGGGCCCTATTCTCTTCAATATATTTTTTAATGATCTTGTAGAAGGCTTGCATAGTAAAGTATCAATTTTCGCAGATGACACTAAACTGTGTAAAGTAATTAACACTAACGAGGACAGTATACTACTACAGAGGCATCTGGATAGATTGGAGGCTTGGGCAGATAAGTGGCAGATGAGGTTTAACACTGACAATTGTAAGGTTATGCACATGGGAAGGAATAATGCAAGTCACCCGTGCATACTAAATGGTAAAACACTCGGTAACACTGACATGTAAAAGGATCTAGAAAATTTAATAAACAGCAAACTAAGCTGCAAAAACCATGGTC